>NW_006399814.1:12056998-12060700 GCF_000299155.1 Elephantulus edwardii
TGGGGTAATCGGGATGGGTGTATCAGAGACAGTGCGATTGGCACAGGACAGAGCAGAGTTTAGGGATGTTGTACATAGGGTCGCTATGAGTCACACGCGACTCAACGGCACATAACAACAACAACAACATAGGGATTTGATTCTTAGAAGGTCCCATTCATCTATTTAATCCTCTTCTGACTGTAGGTTTTTCAGGGTATTTGGAAGACTGTTTATGTTGTGAATTAGGGGGAAGGGGTAGCGAGGTTAGGGAGGAAAATGTACAACAATGAACGACTGAAAATCCAATGTTAAAAAATAACATGTTCACACACAAATATATATAGAGCGGCTATCTTGTTTTCTGAAAATATCTTAGAACCATATGGTAACAAGTATAAACTTTAATGCTTTCCCCTGTGCCAACCTCAATGAAGCTTTTGTTCACATCATTCTATTACCATGACACTTGTCAAGGTTACCCACAACCTTCATGTTGTTGAACCTAATGATCAATTAATTCTCAACCTTTATCTTACCTGAGTCAGCAGCACTTTTGGACATGGAGCTTTCTTCCCTTCTGATACTCGTATAGAGTGTTAGGAAAAATGGTTCACAAGACCTGCCTTAACCTGAAGATTCCTGGAGAAATTTCTGTGGAGCTGCTGGTGGAAACGAACCACCAAAGAGGCGCTGTCTTTGGGCTAGGAGCACAACTCCCTACAAACTACACCATCAGAGCTCCCAGAACGTATGTGGTGATGGATAACCATGTGTGTGTGGATATTTGATTCAAATGATTGTTTTTGAGAACTTCCACATGCTGGGCATGGTGATGAATACTACAGATACTGAGAGAAATAGCAACACTCACTGCCTTCTAAAAGTGTCTAAGAATTGAGTAAGCCTCTTTGATAGATGAAATACAAAACAATAGATATGGCTTAAGTACACAGAGTCATTTAAGCATCAATATTTCCAGTATGGTAGGCATTATGATTAAGAATGTAGATTTCAGAGACAGGCAGTTACAGATTTAAATTTTATCTCACTTATTCACCGAGTCTGGGACTTTACACAAATCACTTACTGGTTCTGTACCTTGGTTTCCTTTTATGGAAACTAAAATAAAAAACAACACAATTGCCATCAAGTTGATCCAACTCTTGGTGAACTCATGAGTATCAGAATGAAAACTATGATCTATTCTGTTTTTTAAGGTCCAATATTTTGGAAGTAGATTGGCAGGCCTTTTTTCCAAGGCACTCCTGAGTGGACTTGAACTCTAATATTTTGGTTAACAGTCAAGCTTCTTAACTATTTGCATCCTCAGAAACTCTTATAAACTAAGGATACAGTAATTCTGAAACTTTTGTGTGCCTGGAATGTTTGTTAAAAATTGCAGATTTATGGACTTTGTCCTAAAAGTTCTCAGTGAAAGAATCTGGGCAGCACCTGAGAATCTTCATTTTTGGCAAATACCTGGTCTTTTTTTAAACCTGCTAATTCTTGATGCCCTTGGCCTTGAGCCATAATCCGTAAAACACTGAAAGCATGTCCAGATGATACCTGTCACTCAGTAAGTAATTGTTCGTTAGACAACAGCCTTTCTGCCAGCAGCCTGTGTTGGAAACAAAAACTCTTTCAAATAACCTGTAGTTTGTTTTCAGAGGGAGAGGCCCAGCATACCTAAACAATAACTAAACACCCTAACATAGAATTATTCAACATTTATTCACTGAATACTTTTTTAAATTGTTTTATTTTATTTTATTATTTTTTGTGTGTACCGTCAAATCAGATCTGGCTGGTACAGGAGGAGATTGTCCCTCCTTCTCCAGTAGAGCATCTGGTGGATCCAAACCGTGTACCTCTGGGATTGCAGTGCAGCTTCTTGCCACTAGGCCACCAGAGCTCCCCTTCATTGAATATTTTAATGAATGTCTACTATATCCCAGGTAGTATTCAAGAACTCAAACCATAGGAAGTATCTGACTCAGTGATTTGACTAAGCCATTCAGGCAGGCAGAAGCCTTAGCAGCCCACTTCTGTGACAGGTAGAAGTCCTCTTTTGGGTTTTTGGCCCGTGTTCTTGGCTTAACTGCTTAGGCCAGTGCTATTCGATCATCTGGGAATGGTGTATAAAGAAAATGCCAAATACAACCAGAAATGCACAATCTAAAGAGGATAAAATTGATGCATGGGACCTTCTAAAGATTAAATCTCTGTGCACATCAAAAACTTTCCCCAACAGGATGAAAAGAAAACCCACAGACTGGTAACAAACCTTTGGTAATACCATCTCACAAGAGTCTTATAACAAAAGTTTACAGAATACTAGGCCTCCACAAGAAAAAGACTGATAACCCAATTACAAAATGGGCAAAAGACATGGAAAGAATTTTCACATAGGTAGATATTCGAATGGCAAACAGACTAATGAAGAAATGCTTCAAATCACGGGATATATGAGAGATGCAAATCAAAACCACAATGTGGTACCATCTCACTACAGTAAAAGTGGCAAAGTTTAATAGGGCAGCAAGTAATAGATGTTGGAGAGGATGTGGTGAGAAACTCTTATACATTGTTGGTAGGATTGTAAAATAATGCAATCATTCTGGAAGGCAGTTTGGTGCTTCCTCAAAAAGCTAAACCTCGATTCCATATGACCCAGCTATTCCACTACTTGGAATATACCCTGAGAATATGAAAACTGAGGCACAAACTGAGAGTTGTACACCAGTGTTCATAGCAGCATTATTCACCATTGCAAGAACATGGAAATAGCTCAAATGTCCAACCACAAACGAATGGATTGAGAAGTTATGGTACATTTACATAATGGAATACTACACAGCACGCAGGAAGACTAACTTTGTAAATTATTACCTAACTTGAGAGGGACTGGAGAGCATTACACTGAGTGAACTAACCAAGTCTCACAAGGATAAATATTGTATAAGACAGTTATTGTAGAATGAGTATAAGGATCCAGGAGGGGTGGGAGACGCTGGAAGTAGAGGAATGTGTATATACAGGGTGAGGAGGGAATTAATCATTGGGTTGTACAATTTGATGGGTTGCGGGGTGAGGGAAATTGAAAGAATTTGTTTGAATTTGTATTAGAATTTTGTAAATAAACTAGTGGGGGGAAAGCGCACTTTCTACGGAACTCTGGTGGCCCACTGGCAAGAAACTACACCGTAATCCCAGAGGCACGTGGTTCAAATCCACTATATTCTCTGCTGGAGAAGGAAGGTGAATCTCCTCCTTTAGCAGTCAGATCTGACTTAATGGTACACATCCAAAAAAAAATTTTTTTTTAAAAAGTGCACTTTCTGATTTGTTAAGTCTAGGGTCGGACCTGAGAGTCTGCATTTCTAACATGCTCCAGGATGCTATTGATACTCTTGGTCCCTGGACCACTCTTGGGGGTGGACCACAGGTTCAGAGGTTGGGGAAAATATGGTTCACAAAAACCTGCCCTAAACTAAAGGTTCCTGGGGAAATTTTGGGGAACCCTGAAGAGAAAGAATAGGATCTGGAAAGCCCTTTGAAAATTTATTGTATATACTGTTGGAGGCAAGGTTTGCTCACACTTTCTTCTCTGTTTCCAGACTCCAAGCCTTGCTCAGCCACATATGTTGTTGTTGTTATGTGCCATCGAGTCGTTTCCGACTCATAGCGACCCTATGCACAACAGCTCTAAACCCTGCTCTA
>NW_006399814.1:12063650-12092150 GCF_000299155.1 Elephantulus edwardii
AGTGTTGACCCCACCCTTAGCCCACTTACTTCCCAGCTCCACCCTCCACCAGGATAACCTTTCTCATCTACCAAGTCCCTTCAGCCACATATACTCAACTCAAAACTCAACCTTTTTGTTGCTGAGTAAGAACTCACTCATAGCTGACTTTCCAGTGAGTTTTAAGGAGGCTGTAAATTGCTCGAGAGGAGATTGCCCATCTTTCTTTCATAGAGCAGCTGGTTGATTTGAACCAGGTTAGCAGGGCAACTCTCTAGTCAGTGTTATTAAGTGGCCTCTTCTAAGCAAACATGAACATGTGTGCAGCAAATACTTCCTGGTTACTTACTCTGTGTTAAGACCTGTGCAAAATCCGTAAATTAATGTCATCAGGAGAGCAAAAACACAGCAGCTTCCTCCTACCAGGTCTGGGCAGAGGCTGCAGCTGGGGTTTGGGACAGGTTGAAGAGCTGCCCAGAGCTGAACACACTGCCCTGGCAAGATCCAGGCTTGGCTGTTTGGGAGCACCATAAATGTATGCCTGGGAGAGGCACCCCTTTTGAGCCTTTGCCAGCTGGTCTCGAGATGGCATTGACCAGCCCCAGAATGAGTTTGAATGATGTGCCAGCCAGGCCACCTGTCCTTCTCAGACTCTCAGACTGAGCCCAGTGGCTGCAGATGGCAGAAGGCAGTACGGATCCCTGGGGCCTCCAAACACCTCCCCAGGATCTGGCAGCAGCCTGTGACTCCAGTCCAGTCAGGGGCCAGCTCAACCAGAGCCAAAGTGCGAGACACCCCACCCTGAGCTTCAGGGAGGAGCACAGCCCAATTCCAAGAGCCACCAGGAACCAAAGGCACCTGCTTGGTCCACTCAGAGATCTACTGCCCTCAAGTTGATTCTCATTTGGGTGACAACAGGATTCTTTGCATTTTCCCAGAATTGTGATAAATCAAAGCAAATATCCCACTATCTGACAGTGTATTTATTGATGGGTTCACAGTCAAGATGGAGGTAACTTGATTTTATGGAAAGCAACATGCATTTGATAAGCAAGTTTCTATCCTAGGGCAGTGTAGGATACCAGCAAGTCACAGACTGTCTTCAAAGGACTCTGGCCCATTTAGAAAAACAGGCTTTAAGCATATGTGAGATGATCATGGTAAAAAAGGGCGATCATAGGAGATGGTGGAATGGAATGGTCAGGGGAAGTTTCTAAAAAGGTCTGAAGATGGGCTTGTATATAGATGGCATTTCAGATGAGGGGATGTGCAGGAGAAAGACAAATGGTGTCTGCCTGACTTACAAAACCAGGAAACTATAGAACATGACACTGGTCCAGAGTCCCCTCTTCAGAGTCTATTTGTACAGGAAAATACATTAGTCTTAAGGGTAAAATATGAGACCCTGCAGCTGTCAGGGCAAAAGGGAGGAGATGAGAGGGAGAAAAACCACTGTGGGGAGACGAAGAAGCCTTTTGACTGTGTTTTAGCTGTAGGAAACTACCCCAAAGAGATCTCTTAGTATGGGTGCGAGGAGATCTGTTCAAGGCTATTTGTTATGACTTTGTTTGTAATAGCAGAAAATTGGAAACAACCTCAATAGTTATCACTAAAGGTTTGGCCAAGGAAACCACAGTGAGGGTAGAAAGCAAACTTCAGAGTAATACATGCAATACGATCCCACTAGCATGAAAAGAAAAATGACTCTGTGAAACTTTAAAAAAAAATCTACACTTTTACAGAAACACACAGACATACAAACACATTTGCTTTCACAGAACAAAAGAGTTTGAAAGATACCCACCAAACTTACAGTCAGTTGTCAGTGTTGGTGTGCAGGAGTGAACTCAGGAAGGGGTAGGGCTGTGGAGGCAGAGGACCAGCTGACTGGGGTGACTGGGGGTAGCTGGTGTGTAGAGAGGCCCAGGGGGTCCTTTGCTGTTGGATAATATTTTTTACTGTTGTCTTACTGCAGGCTCTGGTGCTTGGAATCCACCAGGTATAGAAGCAAAGACTATGGAGGTTGGGAGGTGTGTTCTCTCAGTAGAAGGACGGGCTGGAGTGTGGTCCTGGAGGAGAGGGACAGGAAGCTTGTCCTACTGCAGCAATGGTCGAAGGTCCATTCTGGGACCAGGGCTCAGAGCTTCACTGGGATTCTCCAGCTTGATCTCAGATTTTAGGTTCATTCCAGAACATTCTAATGGAAGTTGAGCTCTAACAATTTTTATAGGGTAGACTTGCTTGACTTTGAATCTGCTTAGACATGGACTGGGAAATCAACTTTTTGAGCCATCTTGAGAGGGCCTTCTCCAGCTCATGGAGTGCCATTTCTTCCCAGCATACTGGCCTGGTGACTCCCTGATGAATACGGTTCTGGCTTCCGAGAGAGTCACACATTCACTCATCGCCATGGTGTTGAACTGCCTCTCAGCTGACTCTCCACTGCTTTACCAAGGGTGTAAATGAAATAGGAGGAGACAGCCCATCTTTCTCAAGAGAGTAATTGATGGATTAGAACCATTAAAGTGTATGTCCTCTGGATTAGCAGCCCACTCCCGGCAGATCATACCACCAGAGGTCAAGGTAGGAACAGATTCAAGGTAGGGGAAATTCATCATTTGTTGTTGTAGAGAATTGTCAAGTCAGAAGGGGCAAGTCATCATTTGTTGTTATTGAGAGTTGTTGAGTCAGAACCAACTCCTAGTTGATCCTTCAGCGGGTTTTCAGAGGCAGTAAATAAATAACATGGGAGGAGATTGTCCGTCTTTCTCCTGTGGAGCAGCTGCTAGATTACAGCTGTGTGCCTTTGAGATTGCACCACAGCTTCTTACCACCAGGCCACCAGAGCTTTCTACTTATCCAGTGACAGACCCTAAACAGTTCATGAGAGCTGGCTGAGGTAAGAAGACTGGGCTGGCCGAGGAAAGGCTGCCTGAGGCCAGAGCTTGGGCTCTGTGCCTGCTCAGATGGAGATGCAGTGCTCTTCTGTTTGTCTTTCTTTTGGCTGCTCTGAGCCTAACCCCAGGCTGATCTAGGTGACAGAGAGGAATTGGATGAGGACCCTGCACTGAAGGAACCACAGGATGAAGAGAGGCAATACAGTGGATTTGAATGGAGTCATTTAAGTGGACAGAGTCAGGACCCACTGTTTGGGGCCAGAAGCAGCAATGCCAGCTGGCCCTGGGCTGTCTCACTCTAGTCAAAACCTTATTAGTGGTGCTCTGGCCTTGACCAGCACCCCACAGCCAGGTCATACTCCATGGTGCAAATGTGGCTTCCTTAGAGCCTCCTGCAGGCTTTAATGAGCAAGTTGTTCCTCTCTTAGGGCCTTGGGCAAAGTCAGCTGTGAGCTGGGGGTGGCCTTGGGCACTATGACTCCTGGCTTTTCCAGACCTACAGCTCTGGCAGGTGGCAGACTGCCTCTGAGTGTGCTGGATCTCCAGCCAGGGCACTGGGGAGAGGCTTGGACACAGGCTGGCACTGGATGCCTGTGTGAAGGAGATGCTTGGAAACAAGAAAATGCTTGTGGAGCTGATCCCCGGCTAGGCCAGCTCCTAGCAGATTATCACCTAACAAGCTCCTCTAGCACAGGAAAAGGAAACCCTATACTATGCTGGTATCCAGGTGGGGCAGGAGCTGTAGATTCTTGGGGAGACCAAGAACTATAATGAGGAGCTGGAGCAGGGGGAGGCCTTTCCTCACTGATTCTTTACTGTGCCCAGAGCTCTAGAAAAGGCGTTCAATGCCTGGTGTCCAGTCCTCTCTGGCTGGCCTCCCTGGGAGGGTGTGCCCGCCCACCTTGGCCTGGAAGACCTCTTAGCTGAAGCAGGGAGGTGAGATTCTTACAGTGGAAATAAGATGAGGTAGGGAATGAGTCAGTGCTCAAGTGTCTGCTTTACCCTGTGTGGGGGGTGTGGGCTGGGGAAGGAACTGCTACCATGGGGGCAGACGGAAGAGGGAAGCTCGTGCACATGTGCTGTGTGTGCACGTGTGTGTTTGTGTGTACCACGTGTATGCATGCGTTGTGTGTCTGCCTGTGCCCACATACGCCTGATGCCATATCTCTGAAGTCCCCATCTTCGATGCTACTTGCCCAGACAACCTAAAAATAATCTCCCATTTAACTTTAGGATTTCTTATTTGATACACAAGATGCTGGCCCAGCAGATATACTTTTCTACCCACACTTTAGCTAAGACCAAGTTAAAATGAGTCTGCATTATTTATGTACCTACAGCATGACTAGTGAGCAAAAGGCAGAAAGGAACAGCCTAGATTTGGCTGGAAGGTCCGTGTGAAAATGGCCTCTGTATGGGCAGCAGAAAATGAGGTGGTGTGCGCGGATCAGCTGTGAAAGCATTGACGACGGTGAGGAAAGAGGACCCTGCAACTGCTATCGGGTGCCATCACTCCCTTGCTTTATTTACACATAACAGAGGTGAGCACTTGATAAGCACTTGGGGAATATTTATGGAGCTTTCTTGTGGACATTGAGAAAGAAGAACACACACGAGACACGTGTGCACATGCAGAGTGAGATGATTAATGTGAGTTAATTCATCACGGGCATAGGACAACTAAATGGTAGACTGAGAGGGCTGGTTTGTAAAAGCCTATTAATAGTTAGAGGGCTGAGGGCTGTTAACCCAGTTATCAAATTGAAAGATTAAAGCCATAGAGAATTGATAGATTGATTAATAATCTGCTGATACTTGAGAAAGGGGTAGAAAGTCCAAATGAGAGACCAATAATAGTTCCATATTAGTATTCCAAATACGTAGGTAGATTGTTGTTGTTAGGTGCTGTTGAGATAATTACAACTCATAGCTACCCTGTGAACAGCAGGTCTGAACCTTGCCCTACACAGAGATGTAGTCATAGAGCAAGGATGGTGGATGTGAGGATGAGCATGGTATGTGGTAATGTCCTCTCACCCAAAGATTCTACAGCCTACTCCCGGGAACCTGTGGATATGTTACCTTATGTAGCAAACAGAACACTGTTGGCCTGGTGGTAAGAAGCTGCTCTGCAGTCCCAAAGGCACTTGGTTTGAATCCACCAGCTGCTCCTCTGGAGAAGAATGGGCAATCTCCTCTTGTGCGATTAACTGCCTCTGAAAGGGTCAGCTATCTGTTGGTTCTGACTCAACAGTACACAATAACAATAACACGTGGCTAAAGGGACTTTGTAGATGTGATTAAATTAGGACTTTGAGCTATAGCAAGATAATCCTGGATTATCCAGTTGTCCAGTCTAACACGTCCTACCACTGGCCTCTTTTTCACTATGCCTCAGCCTCGCCTGCTTCCCCCCCCCCCCCCATTTCTTGTTCATGCCTAGCTCATTCTACCTCAGGGCCTTAGTACTTGATGTTTACTCTGTTACTTTTCCTCACTCAGGTCTCATTTTAAATGAGACTGGCCTCCCTTCTTCCAGATTTTTGTCCTGAAACCTTGAGTACACTCCGTTCCTGAGGACTGGTTTGGGGCAACGGGATGTCCAACCTCCTAGCCTGCCCTGGCTGGCACTCTCCCCAGTCCTGAGTCCCGCCCAGGGCTGCAGAACGAAGCATGAGTCATCAGGCCACAGACACAGTCCCCTTGTTGAAAGGGACCTGAACAGTTATGTTGTGGCAAAGACCAAGGGCCAATTGCCCGATTGAAAGGGAAGGTTAGAAATTTCCCCAAATTATTCAGATTCACTTGAGGCCAGGAGGGACCTGCAGATTGGAGGAGATGGGAGTGGCTTAATGAGGATGATGCTGGAGCCTCTTTTTGAATCTGTGTGTGTTCAGCCCATGCCAGGTCAGGCTGCAAACTGAGGATGACAATCTATCTCTATAGGGACTCATCAACTATTCTTTTTTTCCTCCCACCCTACACCAAGCACCAGGCTTTCCTACTACAGGCCTTGCTTCTCCTGAAAATACAAATAGTCTAGCTGGGGAGCCCAGCTGGCTAGCAAACCTTACAGATCAATCAGACAACCCAGAGAGGGGACATGCAGAGGTGGGACCATAAAGAAACTGCTCTCAGTTGTGCCCAGATGGAAGAAGTTGTGGGTCATGCAGATGTGAGAGGGCTAGCTGGAATAGTGGTGTGGAAGGGCATGCTGGATAGCAGAGCTAGCCTGGCAAAGCACAGAAGGGCAAGGAACTTGGGACCGGAACTCTTGACCATTGGCTACTTCATCACCCATAGCCTTTCTGTGTGTTACTTCTGGGCTAGTTTCCTGGTCTCTACACCTGTACGGTAGGTAGGTTCCTACCTCCACACTTTCATTTCCACAGTCTCTCTGCCTTGACAGCTTTCCTCTCTCAATCTGTAGCCCCATATAATCAAGGGGCCCTCTGACACTGATTCAGAAATCTGTTGTTTTCCTTGGGTTTCTGAAACTTTAGCCTACAGTACATTTCTCAGGTGGGCATCTTTTCATGCCTCCTCTTTGGCCGCCTTTCCACTCTGTGCCAAGCCCAGGATCAGAGAGCCTGAGACCTGAGTCCATTCTCTCAGTGGTTTCCAAATGCTCTCTGCAGCATCCCTGCCAGATTCTTATCCTGGGCTTGGACGTCCCTGCAACGGGACCCTCCTGAGGCAAAGCCTTCCAGACTGCCTTGACTTTTAGGAAGTCTCCCTACTGTGAGTTATAGTCCCCCCCCCAGGAGCTCCCTGGGAGTAATGATACAGTGCCCCCCACCCCACCACTTTCAGAGCTCCATGTCCAGAAGTGGAGTGGCACTCTGCCCACCTGAGGCCATTTGAAGGCTTGCAAAGGGCTTTCTGTCCCAAACCATCCCTCACCCAAGTGTCTGAAATTGTATTAGCAAGTCTGAGAGCAATTATGCTATAAGGGCAGGGAGGTCTGGTGGCCTAGTAGTAAGAAGTTTTGCTGCAATCCAAAAGTCACAAGGTTCGAATACACAAGCTGCTCTTTGGGAATAGGATGTACAATCTCCTCCCATACGATTAACTGCCTCTGAAAACCTACCGGAGGGTCAGCTATGGGTCACTTCAGACTCAATGGTACACAACAACAACAACAACAACAACCCTATAAAGGCAGGAGGAACACTCTACCATTAGTAGTTGGAGAGGATTTGTTTCCTGAGGCCTGGGAGCATGGTCCTTTTCATCAAAGTCTTATGGGAGACCTGCCATCTAAGAGCAGGAGGGGTAGAAGACAGAGATAATCTGCAGAGCTGTGTCCAGAGACAACAGGCTGGGGATGGGGAGGGTGTGGAGGAGAGCCCTGGGACAGACAGAAATGCACCCAGGTCCCAAAATAGGCACTAAGAGCAGCCTCTTCCTTCCCTCCTCACCCTCACTTCCCTGGCTGGAGAACATCCCCCTCACTACGATCCCAGCCACTGGGCTGTTGGTGACCTTTGGACCTTCCCAGACTCCACACCCACCCAGCCTGGCACTGTAAGGGAGGAGGGGGAGGCCCAGAGCTCTGGGGGCCCTGGCCCTCAGTGTCCTCATCTGGCCAGTCCTGTTCTGCCTTTTCTCCCTGGGGAGGAACTGGAGTCTGGGCCAGGGCTGGGGACAGGGAAGGAGGAGGGACCAAGGCCTGGCTGGAGCACTGTGCTGCCCTTCCTCTCCATTCCACAGATGTGCCTGGAGCTGCAGCTCTGGGCATGAGGCCCGAGGGGGACTGAGCTGCCTGGGCTGTTCTGTCTTCCCTGCCATAGAGACTAGAGGGGAGGCTGGGGAGTGAGCTCACCACAGGAGCCCAAGTGGCCCAAAGACTCCTCCAGAAGATAAATTAGGCTATAGACATAATAATGAACTATTTCAGATTTGTAGTAATCAAGTCTAGCTCAGAGCTGCCCCAAATAGTCAGGTGATGGAAGCCAGATAGTGGCAAGAAATGTCTTTTGGCTCTGGAGACTTGGAAAGCTCAATGCAGGAGCAGGCAGGCTTCAGGAGGCCAGCCCCAGCCCCAGCCCCTGCAGCCAGCTTCTAGGCCCTGGCTCCATTCCCACGTCTGGCCCCTAGTAGGTGTCTTCAGGCTAATGAAAATTCTGAATACCTTATTAATCCCAGGTAGTGCTACCCTACGACATAATCACTTTTAAATGAAAAAAGTAGGATCCAGAGAGCATAACTTGGAAGAAGGAATGGTATCCACTTCCTAAACAACATGCCTCTGGAAATTACGAACTTTGAGAAATGATGATAGGTATAGAAAAGCTTCAGGTGTTTTGTTCATAGGGTTGCTATGAGTTGTGCTCAACTTGACAGCAATCAACAACAGCAAAAACAACAGAGAGAATGACTGCCCAGGGGTTTGGCTAAGATTGACTCATGCTATTATTCATAGGCATCAATTCTCTTATCCTTAATTGATGCCTTTGAACTGTAATGCTGGAGAAAAGAGTACTGAGTATACTATGGACTGCTAAGAAAATGAACAGGTTCAGCCTGGAGAGGGTTAAATCAGGCTGCTTTTTTTTTTTAAATTATTATTATTAATTTTAATGAAAATTTACAGAGACTTTGGATTTCCATTCATTCATTGTTGCACTTTTCTCCCTGCTCACCCCTTTCTCCCAGTACACTCTTCTCTTTGAAAAGTAAAAGAAAAATTGTTTCATTGCTTTACAATCCCTCCACCTCGGTTCATTCCACTATGCAGCCTTCTTTCTGGACCCCTGTCATGACAATAATGCCTAATCACATATCCCTTTTAAGCAGTTTTCTCCCTCATCTGTTTCAATGCAGTATACATTATTTATTCCATCTGTCTGAGTCTCCCCCCAACCCCAATGTCAGTCCTGTTTTACAACAGTGGCACTATGCAGTATTTGTCACTTTGTGACTGAGATATTTCTCAGCATAATTTCCTCCAGGATCATCCATTTTGAATAATATTGAATGAGTTCCTTGTTTTTCAATTCAGCGTAGTATTCCACTGTGTAAATATACCGCAGCTTCTCTATCCATTTGTTTGTTGATGGGCAGTTAGGTTGTTTCCAACTCCTTGCTATTGTGAACAAAGCTGCGATAAACATGGGTGTGCATATATCTGTTTGGATGTCAGTTATGGTCTCTTTGGGATATATTCCCAGTAGTGGAATTGCTGAGTCAAATGGTATCTCTATTTGCAACTTTTTGAGAAAGTACCTTTATCACCGTCCACAGTGGTACGCTTCCACCAACAGTAAATAAGGGTTCCAGTTTCTCCACAACCTCCCCAGCATTTGTTGCTTGCCAGGCTACTTCTTGGAGGCAAGGATTCTGAGGTTTTGTCTGATATAATTTGGACATGTTGCAAGGAGGGACTGGGCCTTGGAGAAGAACTTCATGCTTGGGAGGGTGGAGGGACCGTGCAGGATGGGAAGACCCTCTGTGAGATGGATTGATTCAGCGACTGGAGTCATTGGGGTGGATATGTTGGAGACAGTGAGATTGGCACAGGACAGAGCAGGGCTTAAGGGCTGTTGTACATAGGGTCGCTATGAGTTGCAAGCAACTCGACAGCACACAACAACATTCATAGGCAAGCAGGTATCTCCAGACCATGACTTGAAGCCACACTCGGAGTCTATCTAGTCAGTGGTCTGGGACAGTTGAGTTGGCCTCTTTCCCCTTGATTTCCACCCTTGGTTACTGAGGACAGCTGAACTGGGAGCTGCTATCACACTGGAAGTGTACTCTCCCTGCCAATGACTCTACTGGCAGCTCCTGGGTTTGGTCCTCTGCTAAGTAAGTACATTTGAACTCAGCCAAGCTCTCCCTCTCCCCTCCTTCACAGGGGAGGAGGGAGCTCCAGCTGGACTTGTTGAAGGGCTTCAACTGTGAGCCCAGCACCCATGCTGGGTGGAGGAGGGACATACAGTTATCAGAGGGGGCACCCTTGGAACAGAGCCAGCTGCCTTTGTTCAGACTGTAAGTGTTCCATTCCTATTGCGAATCCAATTTCCTCCCTGGCCCTTGGAGACCATCTGGAGACTCTGCAGGGTGTGATGTTCTGTGTCCCAGGGCAAAAATCCCCAAGTCTAGTCAAAGCCCACAGTATTAGTGTTCACCTAAGAGGTCCTTGTGCAGCACCCGGAAGGAAGTGCTCATTTCCCCCCCTGCCCTACCTTTGGCTTCAGCTGGGAAGTGCACCCCTCGCAGCCTGCCACCTGATCTGTAGCTTTCTGCCCCCAAAGCTCCAGGGTAGTTCTGCTGTTGATGCCAGTTCCCTAACTTGAAAGCAGGCCTGAGTGGAAGACAAGGATGTGGGTCTCTGCCTCCTGTATGGCCGGTAACAAAGCTAGACTGAGTTCTCTGGGGTCCTGGGACACACTCACTTTGGTCACCATCTACATTCTTAATTCAAAGGGATTTCAAGAATCAGCATTTCTGTGGTAGAAGCCAAAGCCAAGGAATAAAGGGGAGGGAGATGTTGAAAGCCACACAGTGAGCCCCAGCCAGAGCTGGGAGACAGCCCAGGTGGACTTGCTGCCCAGCTCATCTTCCCACCTGACTGGACAACTCTTCATTTCTTCAGAAGCCTCCCACCGGAGCGTGCCTGTTCAGAGAAAGCAGCTCCTGTGGCAAACAAAGTGTTGAGCCAGCCCCCTGGGCCTGGAGCCCTGAGCTCCCCTGGCAGACCCACAGGCTGACTGAGACAGAGACGTTACTGGAGCTGATGATTCAACTTCCTGCCTTTTGAGAGGGCTCTGACCACAAAGGTTTTCTGCATGGAGGAGGGGGCATCTCCTAGGTCTGGGCCAGTCGCAGTGGGGCACAGCCTCGCCACAGCCACAAAGCCCAAGGACAAATCAGTGGTACAGGCTCTAGGAGGGGGGCAGGCAGTGGCCTGGAACCCTCACTGTTTGGTTTCTGAATCCAGCCTGTCTGGGTTAAGATTCCCTGGAGCGATCCATCCTGAAATTGTCTCTGGTTTAGCACCGAAAGTCCTGTATTTCAGAAAAACCCTCAGTGCTGGGAAGTCACTTACCTTCGAAGTGACTTCGGGGAATCTGAGCCCCAGGACAGTACATTCTAAAATGAAAATCAGCAAACTATGGCCTCAGAGCCAGAACTGGCCCAGTGTCTGGTTTGGGGTACAGCTTGTGAGCTAAGAATAGTTTTTACATTTATAAAAAAATAGTTGAAAACAAAATTAAGAAGAATACTACATGACATGTGAAAATATGACATTCAAATTTTAGTATCCATAAAAAAAAAGAAAGAACGCAGCCACATCCTTTGTTTGGGAATGTCCACGGCTTTGCTGTGGGGCAGAGATGAGGAGAAACACCAAAGACCATGGAGACCAGTGGACTGCAAAGCCTGACCTAGTCACTATCTGACCCTTTACAGAAAAAATGTGTTGACCTCTGTTCTACAGGCAGCAAAATGTGGTGGCGGGTTGGCTGGGTATGAGTGCTCACGGGTTAGCAACAATGCTTTTAGCATTTACGGAAGTAGAGGAAGATTACAGAGAAAGATTGGGCACAATAGCACCACACTAATCTAAGATTCAGTAGATTAACCACCTGAGGCAGGCAAGCCACTGATTTTCTTTCCGATTCAGTTTGCCCATCTGTGTAGTGGAGTGAAGATAAGGAGAATCTGTGTCTCTCTGGCTTTAATGTCTATTCTTCCGAGCTGACTCCATCTTCCCCAAGGACGTGCCCCTGCTGGGCTCATCCCTTAGGTTTCTCCAGCTCACAAATGGGTGCTTAGCTTGTTTTAAGGCTGACCCATATCCTGTTCCCAAGACAGGAAAAGCCATTCCATCCAGCTTTCTGACAAAAGCCAGGAAGCATTTACTGTGTCAGAGTGCTATTGTTGTTGTGTACCATTGAGTCACCTATGATTCATAATGACCTTATAAACAATAGATCAAAACCTTGCCTTATCTTGCTCCATCCTTCTGATCTCCTACATGCTGGTGTCCATTGTTACAGTCACTGTATTGATCTATTTTATTGGGGGTCTTCCTCTCTTTTGCTAACCTTCTACTCTTCCCAGAATGATGTGTTTCTCCAAAGACTGGCCCTTCCTGATAACATGCCAGAACTTCATCATCTTTGTTTCAAGGGAGCACCCTAGCTGTACTTCCTCTACTAGGGACTCAGGGCCTCATAATATTGGAATGGTCCAACGAGTTCCTTTTTTCCTGTTCATCAGATTCTGAAAAGGGGAGCTCTTCTCTCTCAGAAAAGTTGTGGGTGGGGCTGTTAGCTGAACTTTGGTAGGAACCATTCAAGTGCCTAGACCATGTCTTGAATGTTTGCTGTTGAGCTGAACCGTCAGGAGCTGACGGTCCTGGAGGGTGCAAACAGCATAAACAGACTAATGAAATTGGAACTCAAAGTCGATTCCAAAGCAGACCGCCAACTCATCCCCTGCCATTCCAACAAAATATGCACTTCTCTCCTTCCAGGGAAACTGGGGAGGAGCTTGAGCAACACAAAAATCTTAAAAGGATTTTGGGGAGTTATCGGTGTGGTCTTTCATGAACCCCATCTTAGCACCTGGACTGATATGCTCACACAGGTCTAGAGGAAACCTTTTGGACATCTCTTGGGTGCCCCTGCTATGCTGTCGTGCTGTCAGGCCCTTCCTGGGGAAGGTCACCTTACTAAGTCTCTTTCCTTGATCTGTGTGTCCACAGTTCTGATTGTTGACCTCAATTTGTTGAACTTTTGAAAACCCAAATAACAGAGGCTAAGCAGGTGATACTATAGGAGATGCTCAGTTTTGGGGGATCTTTATTATTTTCTTTTTTAGTTTTGCCTATTTTTCAATTTTCTGTAAATGGGCTCATGCAAAATGTACTATTTTAATGTCTAACTCCCTCATTCAACAGTATGCTCATAAAACAATAGTATGTGTTGAGTAGAAAATATTTTTTTGCTTAGTCTCATTGCTATATTACATTTTATTAATATACCACAGTTTATTTATTCATCTTGGCAGAAAGCAAAAAATACCAGAAGAATGTCTATCTGTGCTTCATTGACTATGCAAAGGCTTTTGACTGTGTGGATCACAACAAGCTGTGGCTGACTCTGAGAAGAATGGGAATCCCAGAACATTTGATTGTGCTAATATGAAACTTATAGTTGGACCAAGAGGCAGTTGTCAGAACAGAGCAAGGAGACAGTACCATGGTTCAAAATCAAGAAGGGGGTCTGTCAGGGATGTATTCTGTCTCCATACCTTTTTAATTTATATGCAGAGCAGATCATCTGAGATGCTGGGCTATACGAAGAGAAATGTGGCATCAGGATTGGTGGAAGAATCATCAACAACTTGCGTTATGCAGATGACACAACCCTGCTTGCTGAAACTGAGGAGGACCTGAAGCGCTTGCTGCAGAAGATCAAGGACTACAGCCTCTCATATGGACTGAAGCTCAACATCAAGAAAACAAAGATTCTCACCACTGGGCCAATTGGCAGCATCAGCATGGATGGTGAAGAGATTGAGATAGTTAACAGTTTTAGTTTACTTGGCTCCACAATCAATACTCTTGGTAACAGCAGCCAGGAAATCAAGAGACGAATTGCATTGGGAAAGTCAGCTGTGAGGGACCTCTCAAGAGTACTGAAGAGCAACGACGCAGACTGGAGACTAAGGTGCGCCTGATCCAGGCTATAGTCTTTGCAATTATGTGCTGTGCATCAGAGAGTTGAACAGTGAATAGAGTTGATAGAAAGAGAATTGATGCCTTTGAGCTGTGGTGCTGGAGAAGAGTGTTGAATACACCATGGACTGCTAAGAGAATAAACAGGTTTGTTCTGGAGAGGGTGAAGCCAGAAGGCTCTTTGGAGTCAAGGATTCTGAAGCTTCATCTGACATATTTTGGGTATGTTGCAAGGAGGGACTGGTCCTTGGAGAGGGACATCATGTGTGGCAGAGTGGAGGGGCTGCGAAGGAGAGGAAGACCTTCGATAAGATGGATCAATTCTGTGACTGGAGCGGTTGGAATAAGTGCGTTTGAGATGGCTAGGTTGTCACAGAATAGAAGAGCGTTTAGAGCTCTTGTACATAGGGTCGCTATGAGTCGCAAGCGACTCGATGGCACATAACAACAACAACAACAACTACTGATGGAAATTTGAACTGTTTCCAGGTCACCTTTTTTGAGTGGCAGTCAATTTAATGGCACCTAACAACAACAACAACAACAACAACAACTGAGACTGGCTTCTGAGAGTTGATGAGCTTGGAGAACGGATCAAGGGGTCTCTAAGGGCCCTTCATCCAGAGTTCTGGCCTCTGGGTGGATGTGAGTGTTGTTTAGTAACTGGCTGTTGGTTAGTATTCCCACCTATAAAATGGGACATTTGTGAGAGGGTTTGCCTTGTCACGAGCTCTGAAGAACTGTATAAAGAGAAGGCTCTCTGTTATTTTATTGTTTACTTTCCCAGGGAGTTGACTCCAGAAAGGGGCATTGGAAGGTGTATGAAAGCGTCAGCTCTTTTAGCTGCAAGAAATATAAAACTTCTTCACATCAGCATGCATGAAAGTATCTCTTTCTTAAAAAAAAAGAAAGTATCTCTTTCTTTGTTTAGTTTACCTAATGGGGAAAGGTTCAGAGGCTATAGGCATAATGGTTATAGGGCCTCAAAAATGTCATCAGAACCATTCTTCATCTTTGCTTTCTTCAGAGCTGGCCCTGTTCTTTGACTCTTTGTGGTTGTAAGATAGCTACCAGTAGCTCCAGGCTGACCTCACCGCATCTCCAAATCCAGGTTAAAGGAGAAATTTCTTTCTAGGCCACTCAAATACCTGATATTATCTCTAATTTGATCTCCTTGCTTACCTTGAGTCACATGCCCACTCCTCCAATCATTATGCAATTCTGATTAGCCAGACCTGGTTCACATGTCAACTCTTAAAGCCAGGGAATTAACTCTATCTGAAGGTAATGAGTCAAAAATAACAGAGGATAAAAATCAGGGTGCTGTTGCCAGAAGAGAAGGAATGATGTTGAGCTGGGCACTCAGAACAGTTCTCACAGGGACAGGTATTATTGGCAGCATCTTTTGAGCCTGGATCTATGGAAGTATATTGATGTACAGTTCTATGATACACTTAACTCCAAGTGTTTGGGTTTTCTTAGAAGTTTCCAGATATAATTTTCATTTTGGGAGCTAGTGTTTAATAATTAGTATGTAATCTGGACAGCTTGCATACACAAGAATCAGGAATCATCCAGTCCATGCCTACTGTCTCCACTTCTATTAAATATTGTATTGGAAGTGCTTACTAGGACAAAAAAAAAGACAAGGGAAGGAAATAAAAGGCATCCAGATTGGCAAAGAGATGGTTAAATTATCACTATATGCAGATGATATGATAGTATACACAGAAAACCCCAAATACTCAACGAGAAAAACTGTTAGGCCAATTTAGTAGACTTGCAGGATATAAGATCAGTATCCAAAAATCCAGCCCTCGACAGCACGTAACAACATCCAAAAATCAGTGGGATTCCTCTACAGTGACAAAGAGAACTCAGAGAAGGAAATCAAGAAAGCAATACCATTGAGATACTTAGGAGTGAATCTAACTAGAGATACAAAACACCTGTACAAAGAAAACTACAGAACGTTTCTGCAAGACACAATAAAAGACCTAAAACAATGGAAAGATGTGCACTGTTCATGGATAGGAATATTCAGTATTGTGAAATGACAATCCTACCAAAAACAATTTACATGTTCAACACAATCCCAATCCAGATACCAAATTAATTTTTCAAGGAGATGAAAGGGGAAATTGTCAGTTTTATTTGGAAAGATAAGAGACCAGAACACTTCTGAGAAACAAAAATGAAGTGGGAGGCATAGCCCTTCTTGACCTCAAAACCTACTGCACAGCTGTAGTAACAAAAACAGTATGGTACTGGTACAACGACAGGCACATAGATCAATAGAACAGAATTGAGAACCCAGAAATAGATCCACCTATCTATGGTCAACTGTTATTCGACAAAGAAAAAGCAAAAACCTATCAAATAGGGAAATGATAACCTCTCCAACAAATGGTGCTGGCAAAACTGGACAGCTACCTGAAGAAAGCTAAAACAGGATCCAAATCTCACACCATACTGGAACCCTGATTCACTGTTGGTGGGAGTGTAAAATGGTGCAACCCCTGTGGAAAGCAGTATGGCGCTTTCTCAAAAAGTTGCAAATAGAGACACCATTTGACCCAGCAATTCCACTACTGGGAACATACCCTGAAGAGACCATAGCTGACATCCAAGCAGATATATGCACACCCATGTTTATTGCAGCTTTGTTCACAATAACAAGGAGTTGGAAACAACCTAAGTGCCCATCAACAAACGAATGGCTAGAGAAGCTGTGGTATATTCGCACAATGGAATACTATGCTGCATTAAAAAATAAGGAACTCATGCAATATTATTCAAAATGGTTGACTCTGGAGAACATTATGCTGAGTGAAATATCCCGGTCACAAAAGGACAAATATTACATGATGCCACTGTTGTAGAATGGGACTGTCCTTGGGGTTGGGGAGAGACTGAATAAGATGGGTTCAATAATATATACTGCACTGAAAACTGTTTAAAAGAGATATATGACTAGGTACTTCTGTCATCACAGGAGTCTAGAGCGAGGGCTACATGGTGGAGGGGACCTGGGGGAGGGTTTGTAAAACAATGAAAGAATCCTTTCTTTTACTTTTCCATAATTTTTGACTCATGCACTTATAACTTGTTAGTCAAATTTGTGTCTTCTAGGTTGCAACACCCCCATGATACATCTTCAAGGATATGAACATGTATGGCCAAGCACAATCAATAAGAGTGCATCTAAATTCCAAAATCAATCTCCATAATAGTCTATGTGTTTCCTACTGCCAAAGGGGCCCTTTAGAGTAGTGAGAGAAGATCTTCACCCTGAAACCCACAGCGTCCCTTTTCAGCAGGAAGTAGCTAAGAGAATACGCCATCCCCTTTTCCTTATGAATCAGGGTGAAGTCTCTCTCAGGGAGGAATGATAGGGAATGGCAAAGGACACACTGACAAAGAAGATTAATCAGAACTGACTTTGACAAGCACTGTGGCAATTGGACAATTAAAACAGACATTCGGATCGCAGGGAAGAAGAACAAACTGGGGAGTAGGGTGGAGAGAATGGTGCGGCAATGAAGGAGTGAAAGCCCAGAATCCCTGTGCATGTTCATTGAAACTAATAAAACTTAATAATAATTAAAAAAAATCAATTCAATGTGGATCAGAGAACTGGGAGTAAAGCCCCAAACCATAAAGACCAACCAGATAAGGCTTAGAAGGCCTAGTCTACGGTGTAGAGACTGCCAAACACAGCCAGAAATGAATAATCTGAAGAGGATAAAATTGATGAAAGGGCCCTTCTAAAGATTAAATTTCTATGCACATCAAAATTTTTTTCCAAGGGAGCTCTGGTGGCCTAGTGGCAAGACGCTGCACTGCAATCCCAGAGGTACGTGGTTCAAATCCACCAGGTGCTCTGCTGGAGAAGGAGGGGACAACCTCCTCCTGTACCAGTCAGATCTGATTTGACGGTACACGTAAAAATAATACAATAAAAAAAATTTTTTTCCAGTTGGGTTAAAAGAAAACCTACTGACTGGGAACAAACATTTGGCAATCCCAGCTCAGACAAGAGTCTCATAACAAAAGTTACTCCTGGGCCTCCACAAGAAAAAGTCTGATAAACCAATTACACAATGGACAAAAGATATGGAAAGACTTTTCACAGAGGAAGACATTCGGATGGCAAACAGACAGATGAAAAAATACTCAAAATCACTGGCAATAAGAGAGATGCAAATAAAAACCATAATGAGACACCATCTCATTTCAGTAGCAGTGGCAAAGTTTAACAGGACAGCAAGTAATAAATATTGGAGAGGATGTGGAGAGATAGGAATTCTTTTACATTGTTGGTGGGATTGTACAGTGGTGCAACCACTCATGAAGGCAGTTTTGTGTTTCCTCAAAAAGCTGACATAGGAATTCCGTATGACCCAGGTATTCCACTGCTTGGAACATACCCCAAGAAAATGAGAACTGAGGCACAAATAGAGACTTGTATACCAATGTTCATAGCAGTGTTTTTCACCATTGCAAGAACATGGCAACAACCCAGATGTTCAACCACAATCTAATGTATTGAGAAATTATGGTACATTCACACAATAGAATGGTACGCAGCATACAGGAGCAATAACTTTGCAAATTATTACCTAACTTGGGAGGGACTGAAGAACATTATACTGAGTGAACTAACTCAGTCCCATAAGGACAAATACTGCATAAAGCCATTATTGTAGAATGAATAGTATGAAGATACAAGGAGTGGGGGAGGGTGGAAGTAGAGGGGTGAGGATATGTGGTGGGGTAAAGGGTTAATTCTGGGGTTGCACAAGGGAAATAGGAAAGATCTGGTTTGAAAAACAATGTATTCAAATTTTATAAATAAACGAATATAAAAAATAATGTAAAATAGAAAATACATGATTATTTGAATATAAGTAGAAATAAAATATTGTATAAAACACAGTATATATGAATGAAACATACTGTAAAGGTATTATTTTATTAAAATCAATTAAAAATATTTAAAAAATAAGAATCATCCAGTCTGTCTAAGTAGGAGTCATCTGGCCCCAGGCCCCCTTCTTCCTGACTATGACTATACTGTGTTCTCTTTGAAGACAGTGGCCATAACTCTGTCTCTCCATGTTCTCCACTGAGCATAGCCTTGTCCCTCCCAGCCAGGAGAGGCTGTGGACATATAATAATAATAATAGTAAATTATTATCTTCTGCAAGTGTGTAGGATTTGATACTTTTTCAAACTCCTATAGCATCAATATTTGACTCTTTGTTCTTCTTTCTGGCTACCCAGCATTTGAATCCCCTTCCTGTGGTGGGGGATTCCCTGTTTTCTAAAACAGGACCCATATGCCACCATAGAGGTTGATAGTGCCAAGCACATACTCTTCCCAGCTTCCCTGTGGCTGGCAAGGGGACATTATCCAGACTTTGACAGACATGCACATAAACCCAAGACTATAACCAAGCAGCTCATGGCTCATAGCAGCTGAGACCACAGGTACAGCAAGGTGGCATTCGCAGGGTTACGGAGATGGTGGTATTCAAGGACATGAGCTTGCCTGCAATCCAGCTTGTAAAGTCTAGTGCCTGGTGACGGCATTGACAGTGATAGCAGCAAGGTTCTGAGGGGACCATCTTGATCTAGGCCTGGTTTGAGGTCGTGCAGTCTCAACATCCACTTCTCTGCCACTGGTTCTCTGAGCTGCTTGGTGTCCTCTTCAAAAGTTATTTTCAGCGTAAATCATATGAGGTCAATTTTGGTTGTTTACAGCAAACACTCTTAACAATTATAATGCTTTTATTCAGATGGATAAATTAAGGCTTAGAAATTGACATAAGCTCACAAAATATAAGTATCTGAACTGAGACCAGAGTCTCTGGACCAGGTGTGACAGACCTGTATTTGGCAGGTGGGGTCCTAGACAAGGAAAGACTTTCTTGCATGTTGCGTTGCCTCACCAGGTGGGAAGCTGCCTGTTTCAGGAGGCATGTAAGCAGATCTGGGGAGATTTAATAGGGACACCAAGCAGGGTGATCCCAAGCTCCCGTCTTGATCATGGATTGTACGTATCATCATCTGCCTCACCCAGATCACCTGTGGTGAACACTAAAGGGTTAAGGTGAAGAAAACATACCTCTTGGTGCTGCAACTTCAAGTTCCCATGATCTCTTTACCTGGCCGGTGAAATGAATGCTCCTAGTCATGCATCCCAGAGCAAAGCCTTGGTGTTTATTGGTATCCGTTGCTTTAATGAAAAGGCCCCTACACCAAACAAATACAAGCGCTGACATTTGTAACTAATTACAGTATTGCTGATCAGTCAAATTTCACTGCAAATTGCATGTTGAAATTGATAGCGGGTGAGCCATGAATAAACTGGTTGTCTGGAAAAGTGACTTGGGCACTCAGGACTAGATTAATAATTCAATTTAGACTCAGCCAGACACTCTGAAGAAGAGAAAACAGTAGATTAGCAGTGCCCCCAAGATTGCTTATTCACCCGGGTACCCCCTTGTCTCTGTGCCTTACTTCTAAGGGAAACTGATCCTGTTTTAGGAATACTCCCACTTTGGGAGACCGCAGGGCATTGAGTATTCCAACCTTAATTCATGGTTTACAAAATTGCAGCCTTGAGTGGTGGTGTTGGGGGTGGGGGAGGAAGACTGCCCTACATCCCATCAACGGCAGAGAAGTCCAATCACAGGCTTCTGGGAGGGGTCACTGCCTGGGGAGGGGGACAGCATGCTTCACCTCCCTCTTGTAGATGCTGGGTTAGAGGCATGTGACTCTCCTGGAAAGGGCAGGTGAGTTGCCAGGCCAGGAATAGCTTCAGAAGAAGGTGGCTGGACAAGTGGACAAGGTGCCAGTGGGGCCTTACACTTGGCCTTCCTTCCCATGGGATTGTAGAGGCAATGAAGTCATGAGGGGAGGGAAACCCAGTTTGGCACGGAGGCCATATGATGACTTCAAGATTAGGCCTCCATCAGTGTCCTCCTGGAACATGCTGTTGTGTCACCCAGCTCCTGAGAAGGAAGACACAGAGAGGAGGCAGAGTGTACCGGGGTTACAGGTGATATGGAGTGTACACAGAGTGACACAGAATATAGGAGTAGGCACTGATACACCTGTGAGAGGTGGGGAGTGCGGCTACAGTGACCACTGTGAACCTGGCCAAGAGCTTCATGGAGCAGGCTCTGTCAACCAGAAGTGGAGCATGAGCCCACCAGCCTGCAAATGTTAACTAGTCCTCACCTCAATGACACTCACGCCATAAATCTGTGT
Source organism: Elephantulus edwardii (assembly GCF_000299155.1). Taxonomy (NCBI): domain Eukaryota; kingdom Metazoa; phylum Chordata; class Mammalia; order Macroscelidea; family Macroscelididae; genus Elephantulus; species Elephantulus edwardii. Next base: position 12,084,498 of record NW_006399814.1, read on the forward strand.
GGAGTCTGTCTTAATTTTAATTCTAGAAGGATTAGGGTTAAAATATAGTAGTCATGTCCCCCCAAACTGAAGGCAAGGGTTAAAATAGATACTGTGTGCTAGTGTTCATTATTCACAATAGCCAAAAGATAGAAACACTCAAATGTTTGAGAATAAGTGAATGGATAAACAATACGGTATGTGCATACAATGGACTATTCTTGCTATTGTTATGTACTATCAGTCAGAACTGACTTGTAGCTGATCTTCCAGTGGGTTTTCAGAGGCAGTAAATAGCCCCGGAGGAGAGTACCATCTTTCTCTTACACAGCAACTGGTGTATTATTAGTCAGTCATAAAGAGAAATGAAGTTCTGATACATGGTCTTGGTAACATTTTGCTGTATGACATAAGCCAGATACAAAGGACAAATTACGTATGATCCCATTTATAGAAAACAACTAAAATAGGTATATGATTAGAGACTGAAAGTAGATTAGTCGTTCCCATGGGCTGAAGAGAGGAGAGAATGGGAAGTTAATGTTTAATGGGTATAGAGTTACTGTTAGGGATGGGAAAAGATTGGGGGAAAAATACTGATTGTGATTGCACAACACCATAAACATAATTAATGCAAGTACATTGCATTTAAGATGATTAAAATGGCAAATATTATGTTACATTTATTCCATCACAAGAAAACATGAAACAATACAAAAAACTCAAATGTCTACAGGGAAGTGGGCCAGGTACAGATGGAGGAGAAGTCTTAGGTCTGATTTGAAGGGTGTGGCCAAGGTTTAGCTTCCGCTGTCTGTTTGGAGCCTAGAACTAGGGAAAAGGGTCCAGGCTAGGGATATTCATTTGGGAGGTGTCAGAAACAGAATGGCACTTAAATCCTGGACACCAGTGAAGATGATAAAGGAGGTGAATGTGGATTACAGTGCGAGAGGTTCAGAGACTGACCTTGGAGCACAAAGTTCAGGGGTCAGGAAGGAGGCTTCACAGGAAAGGAGACTGAGAAGAGGCAACCAAAGAGGTAAAAGGGAAATCAGGAGAGAACGGTGATGATCTGTGAGCCAAAGAAGGGGTGATGGACCCTGAAGTGGTACAGAGGCATGCAATATGAAACCTGAAAGCTGACTGTCAGAGGTAGCAGCATAGTTGGTCCTCGACAAAGGCAGTGCAGCTGCTGTTGTGGGGAAAAGGGCCTGGTGTGCCTGAGTGAAAGGAGGAAAGAAAAAGAAGAGAGGAACAGAGGGCAGCAAGCAGAGTCAATCCCTTCTAGGAGCAATGCCATAAAAAAAAGAGGAGAGAGAGAGCTTGAAAGGTATATATAAGGTCAAGGATTTTCTTTGAGCTAGAGCATTAGAACATCTTTGTATGCTGATGGAAATAATCCTGGCGAGAAGAGAGGGACATTTTGATGATGGGAGTGAGAAAGGGGATAAATGTTGGAGAGAAGGAGTAGGAGGGGTGGGGAAGGCATCTGGTGCATAAAAAAGAGGGCTGCCCTTACACGGGAACACAGCAGCTCGCCCGTATTAGCAACATGGAAGGTAGAGGTGATGGGCACAGATGCTAGTGGGTGGGGAGAGGTATGGTCGAGGCTGTGGAACATCTCTTCTGAGGGCTTCTATTTTCTCAGCAAGATAGGAAGAGGTTGTCAGCTCAAAGTAAGGTGGTGGAGGAGGTGTGAAACAGTAGTTTAGGAGAGAGGGTGAGAATAGACTTGGGGAATGTAGTAGAATTGCTGGGAAGCTTTTAGGCTTCCTTTGAGGACTGTGGACATTAATTAAAGCAGACCTAGCTCAGTTATAGGTTTTGCTTCAGTCCTGCTTAGCCTTGTGGATGCAAGTGTGGGTCTACATTGTTGTTAGGACACCGAGTCAACTACATCTCCAGGCGACCCCATGAACAACAGCTCTGAATTTTGCCTGACCCTGAGCCAATTTCATTATCTCCAACACACCCTACCTTATTGCCACAATCACTGCGTCATTCCATCTCATCCAAGGTGCTCCTCTCCTGCACTTCCACACTTCCAAGCATTATGCCCTGCTCCAAGGGCTGGTCCTTCCTGACAACATGCCCAAGGTGTGTGAAAGGAAGTTCCACAATCCTTGCCTCCACAGAACAATCTGTTTTCACCTTCTCTAGGACAGATCTATTTGTTCTCTTGGCAGTCCATGGTATGTTGAATACTCTACTACAGCACCACAACTCAAAGGCATTGATTTTTCCTCTGTTACCCTTAGTCACTGTCCAGCTCTCAGATGCATAGCAAGCAACTGAGAAGATCCCTAGACCACTCTTAGATCAGGCACACCTTAGTCTCTAGACTGATATAATTGCTCCTTAGTATTCCAGAGAGGTCCTTGACAGCAGGTTTTCCCAATGCAACTTGTCTTTTGATTTTCTGACTGCTGGTGCAATCAGGGGTTGATAGAGAATTATTTTCCCCTAAGTTTGTGGTCTTGCCAAGTGACTATCCTATAGTAAAGAGTGAGTATAATATTTGATCTTAGACTTAAAGCTCAATAAGGAGCAAGGGCATGAGTGATAGTGAACATATGCTTGGGTGGATGGACTGTAGGTGCTAGAGGCAATTGTTGAATTTAAGGTGCTAGGGGAAGTGTGCTGGAAAGACAGGCACTGTTTATCAGGAAATGGAATGCATGAAATTGAGATGATGAAGGGATTGCATTGACATATAATGACTAGTTTGAAGTCTAGCGATGAAAGTGTGGGACTGAAGCCAAGAGGGTGAAGAGGAAGTCAAGTGGCTGAGAGTCTGTTCATCTAGAAGGACGCTGAAACCACCAAAACCCAAGGCAGGAGTAGCATTGAAGAGACTGAGTGGACCAGGAGGTAAATGCTTCAAGGAGTGAGAAAGAGTAGTCTAGGGGTCTGTAAGTTACTGCACTTAGGACTCTGGTGACATGGCATTTCAAGCTTGGTGTTTCTAATGAGATGGGAGGGTAGATTGTCTAGAAAGCAGTACTGAGAAGCAAAGTGAATAGCTCCCAACCATAGTAGATCCAGGAACAAGAACTATAAGAAAGAAAGCAGCAACTGCTTTGGAGGTTACAAGGGAAACATAAACTAGTTTTCTATTAGAGCGAGAAAGAGAAGAGGACATTTAGAAAAGAAGTAGACGGTGTTGAGGATTTTACCCATGCTAGACCATGAGTCCTTGTTTTCTAAAAGTGAGGAGGTCTTTAAGCACTTACTGCAGAAGATCAAACACTGCAGCCTTCAATAAGGATTGCATCAGAACAGCAAGACAACAAAAAGTCTCACCACAGGACTGGTAGTCAACATCATGATAGATGGAGAAAAGACTGACACTTTCAACAACTTCATCTTACTTGATCCACAGTCAATGCATTTGGTACCAGCAGTCAGGAGATCAGGGGACGTATTATTGCACTGGGAAAGTCTGAAGTTAGGGACCTCTCTAAATAATTGAGGAGCAATAATGTCAGTATGAGGACTAAAGTTCTCTTGATCCAGACTATAGTCTTTTCAGTAACTTACTATGCATCTGGGAGCTGGAAAATGAATTAAGGATGACAAAAGAAGAATTGATGCCTTTGAAATGTGGTGTTAAGAGAAGAATACTGAATATGGACTGCTCAAAAACCAGACATCTTGAAGAAAGTGCAGCCGGAGTGTTTCTTGGAAGCAAGGATGATGAAGCTTTGTCTCACATACTTTGGACGTGTTACTAAGAGAGGCTATTCCTTGGAGAAGGACATCATGCTTGGAAACGTGGAGGGACAGGGAAGGAGAGGTAGATCCTCAACCAGGTGGATTGACACAATGGCTGCAGTGATGGGCTTGAGTATGTCAGATTCTGAAGATGGCACAGGATAGAACAGGTTTCGGATCAGGTTGTTCATAGGCTTGCTATGAATCATACTCGACTCGATGACACCAAACAACAATTGGCCATGAGTCCAGTGAAATGATTTCTGGAAACAAGGAACAGTAGATAGGCTCAGAAAGGGAATACCTGAGCCATATGAGACTTATATAGTCCTGGGGTGAAGAATACTAAGGAGTTTTGGGCTTCTTATAGGGATTGATAGGAACAAGTAGAAAGACATTGGGCGAGAGTAGTCCTGAAGGCCCCAAGGCAGTAGTTGGTGGTATGATTAGGTGTGTTGGGAGGTAGGATAAGGAAGCCCCTGCCTAGAGCCCTTTTCACTCCAGTGGACCACGGTGTGGAGGTTGGAGGATATACAGTCTTCCCAGAGCAGGCAGGTTCCTTCTTTATTCCCGGGTAAGAGTAGTTAATCAAAACACTCTTAGTATTATAGAACTGATACTAAAGTCACAGACAAGTAAAAAAAAGGATCATTCCCCAGAAATATGACATAATAAATTTGTGTACCATTAATTCAATCCTCAAAACAGTAGAGATAAGAAGTATATTTTTAAAAATAATTTATTTGCAACTGACACCCAAGGAGATATATGCATACCCATGTTTATCGCTGCTTTGTTCACAATAGCAAAGAGTTGGAAACAATCCAAGTGCCCATCAACAAATGAATGGAGAAACTGTGGTATATTCATTCACACAATGGAATATCATGCAGCATTGAAAACCAAAGAACTAATGAAATATTATACAAAATGGGTGACCATGGAGGACATTATGCTGAGTTAAATATCTCAGTCACATAAGGACAAACACTGCATAATGCTACTATTATAAAACAAGACTGACATGGAGGTTGGGGGGAACTAAGAATAGAGGGGAGACAAATAATGTCCATGACATTGAAACAGATGAGGAAGAGATCTGTATAGAAGTAATATATGATTAGGTATTATTGACATGACAAGAGCCCAGAACAAGAGTTGCATAGTAAAGTGGCGGGGTGGTGGTGGTTTGGGGGAACTATATAACAATGAAATAATTTTTAAAAACAAACAACTTTTGGAGGGCAGGGAGGAAAATGTGCATCAATGAATGCATGGAAATCCAAATTCTTTATAAACTTTCATTAAAATATCAGTAAACAACAAAAAATATTTATTTGCATTTAGCAGAGACAATTGGTTAACAATCTGGGACAAAATAAATTCAGACCATTATACCAGATCTTATACTTATTGTTGTTAGGTGTCATCTAGTCGAGTATGACTTACAGCGACCCAATGAATAACAGATCTGAACCCTGTCCTATCCTGTGCCATCTTCACACTTCCTGACACATTAGAGCCCACGGCAGCAGTCACTGTGTCAATCCACCCAGGTGAGGATCTTCCTCTTCTTCCCCGATTCTCTACCCTTCCCAACATCATGTCCTCCTCCAAGCAATAGCCCTTCCTGGCAACATGCCCAAAGTATGTGAGCTTCATCATTTTTGCCTCCAAAGAGCACTCCAGCTGCACCTTCTCCAAACCATATTTGTTTGTGCTTTTAGCCATCCATGGGATGGTCAGTGCTCTTTTCCAACACCACAGCTCAAAGACATCAATTATTCTTCTGTCATCCTTACTCATTGTCCAGTTTTCAGTTACATAACAAGTGATTGGAAAGGCCATGACATGAGTCAGGCACATCTTAGTCCTCAAACTGACATTATTCCATGGCGTGAATCAGATACCTCTTAGTTCTCAAATTTTGGAGATGTCCCTAATTGCAGATCTTCCCAGTGCAATGCATCTCCCTATTTTCCTAACTCCAGTCCTTATGCCACATTTCTCCTCATATAGCCCAGCCTCCTTGACTTACCTGTTTTACATATAGACTGAACAGATATGAAGGTAGAATGTATCCCTGGCATACACTTTTTCTGATATTGTTTCCTGACTGTTCTGACAACTGCCTCCTGGTACAAGTATAGATTTCACATGAGCACAATCAAGTATTCTGGGATTCCCATTCTTCTCAGAGTTAGTCACAGTTTGTTGTGATTCACACAGTCAAATGCCTTTGCATAGTCAATGAAACACAGACAGACATTCCTCTGGTACCCTCTGTTCTCAGCTATATTGTTGGCTATAATATTCTTAGTGCCACAGCCTCTTTTAAAATCAGCCTGCACATCTGGCAGTTCTCTGTTAATGTGCTATTCCAGTTGTTTTCAGACAATTTTCAGCAGAATCTTGTTGCATGTGATGTTGATATTGTTCAATAATTTCCACACTCTGTTGGACCACCTTTTTTTTGGAATGGGAACAAATATGAATCTCTTCCAGTCAGTTGGCTGAGTAGTGGGATTTAAAATGAGAGAGTGTGAAGCCTCTTTATTTTCTTCATCACTATCTTTTTGCTTGTCTGAGTTCTTTTCTCTTTCCATATGATGCTGGTGAGTGCCTTTCCCCAGGCCTTTGTACAGGGATTGTATTGTATTTATAGATTGCTTTTGGTAGTTTTGCCATTTTCACAATGTTAAGGCTTCTGATGCAAGGACATGGTATATTTTCCTATTTATGTAGATCTTTTTTAGTTTCTTGTGGTAGTGTTTTATAGTTTTCTCTCTGAAGGTCTTTTGTACCTCTGGTTAGATACATTTTTAAATATTTCTTCTTATGTGGAACTATTATAAACAGTTTGGAAGCAGGAGTGGCATCTACTTTCTAAATAATATGCCTCTGAAAACTATGAACTTTAATAAATGAACATAGTCATGGAAAGGCTCCAGGCCTTTTGTTCATAGGGTCACTATGAGTCATGCTCAACTCTACGGCAACCAACAACAACAACAGTCCAAGGGTATTCATGGTGAATCCAAGTAAGATGAAGTTGTTGACAGTTTCAATCTCTTCTCCATCCCTCATGTTGTCTGTAGGACCAGTGGTAAGAATCTGTCTTTTTTGACATTGAGATGCATCATTACCAAAGGCTACATTCCTTGATCATCTGCCACAAGTGTTTCAAATCCTCCTCACTTTCAACAAGCAAAGTTGTGTCATCTGTATAACATAGGTTATTGATGAATCTCCCTCTGATCCTGATGCCAGAGATCTTATACTAAGTGAATTAAAGTAAATAAAAATATTAACACAAAACACAGAGAGTGAACCATACAGTAAAACTGTGGATCGGTTAATAATAAGGTATCAATATTGATTCAGGCATTTCTCTGGAGGTTCAAATCCATGAGTAGCTCTGCAACAGAGAGATGAGTAATCTTTTTCCATGAGATTTACATCTTCAGAACATTTACTGGAAGGTCAGCTAAAAGTCAGTTCCAACTCAACAGCAACAAATTTTTGTATCAATTCATTATTTGTAACAAATATAGCATATGAATGCTATTGTTGTTAGGTGCCATCAAACTGATTATGACTCATAGTGACCTTATAAACAAGATCTGACCCTTGTCTGACCTTGTACCGTCCTTACCTCTGATATACTCCAACCCACTGTTACTGTCACTATGTCAATCCATCTTGTCTTTCCCTTTTTCCTCTGATCCTCTACTTTTCCGAGTATGATGTCTTTTTCCAAAGACTAGTCCCTCCTAACAACATGTTCAAAACATGAGATGAAGTTTCATCATCTTTGCCTCTAAAGAAAACTCTGGTTGCAGTTCTCTCAATACAGCCTTCTTCCATCAACAAACGAATGGCTAGAGAAGCTGTGGTATATTCGCACAATGGAATACTATGCTGCATTAAAAAACAAGGAACTCATGCAATATTATTCAA
>NW_006399814.1:12092865-12094254 GCF_000299155.1 Elephantulus edwardii
GGAGGGTGGAGAGAATGGTGCGGCAATGAAGGAGTGAAAGCCCAGAATCCCTGTGAATGTTCATTGAAACTAATAAAATTTAATAATAATAGAAAAAACCACAGCCTTCTTGGTCCTTTTGATAGTCCATGGTAAACTAAATAATCTTCTCCAATACCACAGTTCAAAGGCATAGATTCTTCTGTCCTCCTTATTAATTTTCTAACTTTCAGATTCATAGGAATCAATTGAAAACACCATGCTTAAATTAGGAATACCTTAGCATTTAAACCAACATCATTGCGTCTTAGCAACTCAGAGAGGTCTTTGACAGTAGATTTTTTTCCAGGGCAACATGTCTTTTAATTTCTTGGCTGCTGTTACCATGGGTGTTACTGCAAGATGTTACTGACAGAAGAAACTGTAGGAGAAGGGGGTATACGAGAACTCCAGACTTTCTGTACTATTTTTATGTAAACCTAAATCTATTCTTAAAAAACAAAGCCTATGAACAACAAAAAAAAAGCAAACAAAGAATAATTCTATAAAACTTCAGAACAAAAGACAAATTATTTATAATGACTAAGTTGAATAGCAAAACAAAAGCCTCATATGCAAAAGACTATAATACAAATAAAGAGATGTGTTTAGAAAAGGGGAAAAGTTGATGATCATATTGGGGATGACATATACAGCAAGTTGAAAGAGAAGAACTATTAGCCAAGGATCCTAAACCCAGTAAAGCTCTCTATCAAATATGAAGCAGAAATTAGATCCTTTGTAGAAAAGAAGGAACTTAAGGAATTTGTGAAAACAAGACCTAACCTACAAGAAATTTTAAGTGAAATCCTTCACACGAGACAGCAAAGGAAAGTGGATGGACCACAATATCCAGAAACAACAGAAAAAGAAATAAAACAAATGGCAATGGTAAAACCTGGCCTGATAATAAGCACTTAATGTGAATGGACTAAATGCATATGCCAATTAAGAGAAAAAGAGAAGCAGAATGGATTAAAACAAAACAATACCAAAAAAACCCCAAAACACCACCCGAAAGTCTAACAATATGTTGCCTACAAGAGACATATCTGAAAAAAAAAAAGAGAAAGACTCAAAATCAAAGGCTGAGGGGAAAAAGATACTAAGAAAATGGCAATCTCAAAAAAGCAGGAGTGGCAATATTAATCTCTGATAAAATAGATTTCAGAATGAAAACCACCATAAAAGATAAAAAATGATATTACATACTGATTAAAGGGCCAATAGATAAAGAAGACATATCTTGGTAAACATTTGTGCACCAAATGATTGTTGTTGTTGTTGTTATGTGCCGTCGAGTTGCTTGCGACTCATAGCGACCCTATGTACAACAGCCCTAAACTCTGCTCTGTCCTGTGCCAATCGCAC
>NW_006399814.1:12103545-12105567 GCF_000299155.1 Elephantulus edwardii
ATGTTCATAGCTGCATTATTCACCATTGCAAGAACATGGAAACAGCCCAAATGTCCAACCACAAGTGAATGGATTGAGAATTATGGTACATTCACACAGATGGAATACTACGCAACATGCATGAGCAATGATTTTGCAAATCACTACCTAACTTGGGAGTGACTGGAGAGCATTATGTTAACTAACTCAGTCCCATAAGGACAAATAATGTATAAGACCATTATTGTAGAACGAGTATGAGGATTCAAGGCGGGCAGAAGGGAACAAAGGGGTGAGGGTGGGCGGATGGTTAATCATAGCATCTCACAATTTGGTGAGTGGAGGGAGGGGTGGGTAAAGGAAACAGGAAAGATATGGTGTGAAAAACCAACGTATATGAACTTTGTAAGTAAACCAGTATAAAATAAAAATTTTATTTAAATAAAAAAATAAGATGTTGGTGTAATGATAGAAATAGACCCATATATATGTAGGTAATTGGGGAATGGACAATCTTTCCAACAAATGGCATTAGAATCTGGTTATCTATACGCAGAATAATTAAGCTCAACCCTTGCTCACAGGCTGGTTCTTGGAAGCAAGTATTTTGAAGCTCCATCTCACATACTTTGGGCATATTGTCAGAAGGAATTAGTCCTTGAAGAAGGGCATCATACTTCGAAGAGTAGAGACTCAGTACAGTGGAGAAAGACCCTGTATGAGATAGATTGACACAGTGGCTGTGGCAATAGAGTTAAGAGTATGAGAGACAGTGAGGTTATTTCAGGATAAGGCAAAGTTCAGTCATTGTTCATAGGCTCACTATGACTCAAAGTTGACTAAACAGCACAAAATAACAACAACAAGTTGGTAAGGAACACCAAAGTGAAATAAGTGGACAGAAGAGTTAAACAGGAGGCTCATGAAAACAAATCAAAGCATAAAGGAAAATGCAAAGGGGTGGGGTTAAAAAAATAACAAGGGAAAAGTTTGCTTAGCCATTCTCAAGCTGAAAGAATTGAAGAACAAATTCCAGACCCTAGCTGCAATACTGAAGGATGATTTATAGGATTTTTATTGTTGAATGCAAAAGTTGGGAACAAGAAAGAAAGACCAATAGTTGAAAAATGTAAGATTGGTGCCAGAAATTAGGCTGGATATAAAATGATGGAATTTTGTACAATCAAGGATCTATTCATTGCAAATACCTTTTATAAACAAACAAACAAACAAACAAACAAACAACAAAACCCACAAGTAGCAACTATTCACATGGACCTCATCTAGTGGACTACACAGGAATCAGTTTAATTACATCTGTAGGAAGAATCACTGGAGAAGCTCAATATAAAATGTGAAATCCAGACTAAGTGCTGACTGTGGAACAGACCCTCAACCCTGGATGGGCTCACCAGTTTGTGCCAAGAAATCTGGAGGAGAGCTTCCTGGCTAACTAATTGGAAGAAACCCATGTTTATTCTCAAACAATATCACATGCAAGCAAAAATCTTCCTGAAGATTATCCAAAAATGACTAGAATAGTACATCAACAGAGAATCACCAGAAATATAAGCAGGTTTAGAAGAGGCTGTGGCCCTAGATATATGATTGCTGATGTCAGATGAACCTTGGCTGAAAGCAGAGAGTGTCAGAAGGATGTCTAGTTGTGTTTCATCAAGTAGGCACAGGCATTGATTGTGTGGACCACAGCAAATTGTGGCTAACATTGAGAAGAATGGGAATCCCAGAACACTTGATTGTGCTCATGTGAAACCTCGACCTACACCAAGAAGCTATCGTCTGAACAGAACAAGTGAACATTGTATGGTTAAAAATCAAGAAAGGAATGTGTCAGGGATGTATCCTTTTTCCATATATTTTCAATCTATATGCAAAACAGCTCATTCAAGAGGCTGGGATTTATGAAGAAAAATGTGGCAACAGAATTGGAGGAATACTCATCAACAACCTGTGTTATGCAGATGACGAAGCCTTTCTTGCTGAAACTGAGAAGGATTGAAAGCATTTGCTGCAGAAGGTCAA
>NW_006399814.1:12105942-12108001 GCF_000299155.1 Elephantulus edwardii
TGGACTGCCAAGAGAATAAACATCTGTCTGACCCACAAGCAACAGTCACTGTGTCTGTCAATCCACCTGGTTGAGGGTCTTCCTCTCCTTCGTCAACTCTCCACCATTACCAGCATCATGTCCTTCTCCAAGGAGTACACTTCCTAGCAAGCTGTTGACACTTTCAATCTCCTCTCCATCCATCATAACGCTGCCTATTGGTCTAGTGGTCAAGAATCTTTGTTTTCTTGATACTGAGATGCAACCCATATCGAAAGCTGCATTCCTTTATCTTCTGCAACAAGTGCTTCAAGTCTTCCTCACTTTCAGTAACCAAGATTGTGTCATCTGTATAATGCAGGTTATTGATGATTCTCCCTCCAATCCTGATGCCACACTTCTCTTCATAGAGTCTAGCCTCTCAGATAACTTGCTCAGAATACAAAATGAATAGATATGGAGAGAGAGTACAACCCTGACACACTCCGTTCTAAATTTTAAACCCTGGAGTATTACCCTGCTCTGTTCCCACAACAGCCTCCTGGGCCAGGTATAAGTTCCACATGAGCACAAGTAAGTACTCTGGGATTCCCAATCTTCTCAATGTCAGTCCTAACTTGTTATGATCCACACAGTTAAATTCCTTTGCATAATCAATAAAGTACAAATAGACATTCTTCTGGTATTTTTACTTTCAGCCAGGATCCATCTTACATCAACAATAATTTTCCTGGTACCACAGCCTCTTTTAAATCCTGCTTAAACTTCTGGCAGTTCTCAGTCTACGTATTGTTCTATCCATTTTTGAACGATCTTCCACAGAATATGCTTGCATGTAATATTACTGATATTGTTTGATAGTTTCCATATTCAATTGGATTACTTTTCTTGGGAATGGGAACAAATATGAACTTCTTCCAATCCATTGGCAAGAATGCTGTCCTCCAAATTTCCTGTCATAGACTGGTAACACATATAGAGCTGCATCTGTTAATTGAAACAAGTTAATTGGTATACCATCAGTTTCTAGGGCCTTATTTTCTGTCAATATCTTCAATGCGGCTTCTATTTCCTCTTTTATGACCAGGGACTCCTGTTCATATGGTACTTCCTGAATTTTTCAGTGTCAATCAGTTATTTCTAGTGATTCTATATATTCCTTCCATCTGCTTTTGATCCTACAATCACAGAATCAAACAATATAATTGAGGGTCTTCCTCTTTTTCGCTGACCCTCCACCTTTACAAGAATGATTACCCTCTCCAAGGAATAACCTTTCCTAGCAACATGCCCAAAGTATGAGAGATGATGTTTTATCATCTTTGTTTCTATGAAGCACCTTGTACCTTTTCCAAGATGTATTTATTTTCTCTTTGACAGTTCATTGGTTATTCAATGTTATTCTCTAACACCACAGTTCAAAGGCATTAATTCTTCTTGTCATCCTTATTCGCTGTCTAGCTCTCAGTTATATAGCAAGTGACTTAAAAGACCATGCCCTAATTCAGGTATATCTGAGTCCCCAGACCAATGTCATTACTCCTCAATAATTTGGAAAGTTTACAGATAGTCCCAGTGCAAATGTCACCTGATTTCTTGACTACTGGTACCAAGTGCATTGGTTGCGGATCCAAGTAAGATGCAGTCATTGACAATTTCTATTCTCTATCTATTGTGATGTTATTATTAGTCCAGTGGTGAGAATTTTTGTTTTCTTGAAGTTTAGATGCAATTCATATTGAAGGTTACAGTCTTCAAAATGATTTTCAATATGAAAGAATTGGAAAACAAATTCAAGCTTTGAGTTTCAATACTTAGAGATGCTATGGGTAAAATCTTGAATGAATCAGAAAACATAAAAAGAAATGGAGGGAATATACAGAATCATTGTACCAAGAATAATTGGTCAACATTGAAATATTTCAATAAGTACATGCTTTGCATCAGAGAGTTGGACAGTGAATAGGGATGATAGAAAGAGAATTGATGCCTTTGAGCTGTGGTGCTGGAGAATAGTGTTGAATATATCATGGACTGCTAGGAGAACAAACAGGTTTGTCCTGGAGAGGGTGAATCCAAA
>NW_006399814.1:12108341-12109648 GCF_000299155.1 Elephantulus edwardii
ACCACCACCACCACCACCACCATATAATCTAGAGCCAATGGTAGGGAAGAAAGATGTCCAAACTGCACCAAAAATAAAGTCCTAAGAATTAATGACTTATTTCAATCCATTTTGAATCCATACTGAAGGCTGTCATCTTTGACCTGCAGCAAGCACTTCAAATTCTCTTCACTTTCAGCAAGCACGGTTGTGTCATCTACATAATGTTGATGAGTCTTCCTCTAGTCCTGGTGCCACATTCTTCTTCAGAGTCCAGATTCTCAAATAATTTACTCAGCAGATTGACGAAAAAGGATACAACTTTGACGCACACCGTTCCTAATTTTAAACTATAAAGTGACAGTGTTTGTTTGCTCTGTTTTATGCTAACACGTTGATCTAGGTATAGGTTTTGCATAGCACAATTAAATATCTGAGAATTTGTATTCTTATTGTTAGCTATATTTGTTATGATCCACACAAACATCTTTACATAGTCAATAAAGCACAAATAGACATTCTTCTGGTATTCTTGGCTTTCAGTCAGGATTCATCTGACATCAGCAATTGTAAGTTTTATCATGTGATCTCTTCTGTCATTTCCATCACCAAATCTCCATTTTCTAAGTCTTGCTTGAAGCAGCTTCTGTGCTCCAACCGTCAGTAATTATCAATGCACATGGACTGCATGCTTTTTAGTTTATTTTTTTATTAATTTTAATGAAAGTTTACAGAAACTTAGGTTTTCCAGTCATTCATTGTTGCACCTTTCTCCCTACCCACCCACTCCACCCAATTCACTCTCCTTCTTGAAAAGTAAAAGAGACACTCTTTCACTGTTATGCAAACCCTCCCCCCAAGTCCACTCCATTATACAGCCTTCATTCTGGACTTTTGTAATGACAATAACACCCAATCATATATCTCTTTTAAACAGTTGTCTCTCATCTGTTTCAATGAAGTATACATCATTCCTACTCTCCTTTTCTGTCTTCCCTCAACCCCGATGTCAGTCCCATTTTACAACAGTGGCCCTCTGCACTACGAGTCCTTTTGTGACTGAGATATTTCACTCAGCATAATGTCCTCCAGGGTCACCCATTTTGAATAATATTGCGTGAGTTCCTTGTTTTTCAATGCTGCATAGTATTCCATTGTGTGAATATAACACAGCTTCTCTATCCATTCATTTGTTGATGGGCACTTGGGTTGTTTCCAGCTCTTTGCTATTGTGACCAAAGCTGCAATAAACATGAGTGTGCATATATTTTTGCTTGGATGGCAGTTATGGTTTCTTTAGGGTAAATTCCCAGTCGTGGAATTTCTGG
>NW_006399814.1:12110078-12114499 GCF_000299155.1 Elephantulus edwardii
TATTCTTCTTTTCTGTTAACCTGCTGTCTTTCCAAGCATGATGTCCTTTTCTAAGGAATAACCACTTCTAACAACATGCCCAAAGCATGTGAGATGGAGCTTTACCATCTTTGCCTTTAAGGAGCATATTGGCTGCAGTTTCTCTACGATATATCTATTAGATCTTTTGGCAGTCTATGAGCTATTTAATACTCTTTTCCAACACCAAACTTCAAAGGCATCAATTCTTCTTCTGTCATTCTTACTCATTGTCCAGCTTTTGGAGGCATAGAAAGTGATAGAAAAGTCCATGACCAGAATCAGGTGCACCTTAGTCTTGAAACCAACTTTATTGCTCCTCAGTGCTTTCCCAGTACAATACATCTCCTGATCACCTGACTGCTGGTAACAAAGATGTGGATCCAAGTAAGATGAAATTATTAACAATTTCAATCTCTTCACGACTCATCATGATGTTGCCTATTGGCTTAGTAGTGAGGATTTTGGTCTTCTTGCTATGAGATATAATCCATATTGAAGGTTGTATGCAGCAAGCTTTTCAAGTTCTCACATTCAGCAAATAAGGTGTGTCATCTCCATAACATAAGTTGTTGATGAGTTTTCCTTGGATATGATGCCACATTCTACTTCATATAGTCCAGCTCAATGATTTGTTTAGCATATAGATTGAATTGAGAACTGATACATGTCTTTCTTGACTTTAAACCATGCAGTGTTCTTTTGATTTATTTAGACAATAGCTCCCTGGTCTGGATATAGATTTTGTATAAGTATAATTAAGAATTCTGGGATTCCCATTCTTATTAGTGTTAGCCATAGTCTGTTATAATCCACATAATCAAATATCTTTGCATAATCAATAAAATAGAGGAGCTCTGGTGGTCTTGTGGTACGAAGCTGCACTGCACAGCTAGAATCTACCCACTGCTGCACAGGAAAATAATTCTGTGCAATTTACTGTCTCTGCAAAAACTGAAGGGCCAGGTAGGGTCGGTTCCACTCAATGACACACAGCAACAGTCAATAAAACGTAGATAGACATTCTTCTGATATTCTCTGATTTCAGTGAAAATCTGTTTTACAGCAACAATGATATCCCTAGAGCTTGGTAGAAGGTCTCAGTTTCTTCAAATTTTACTTTTTTGCCTAAATTTGAGTAATGGTTGTATTAAGAAGCCTCCCTTGTAAGTATATGGATATTATTCTACTGCTGACAAAATACTTCAGGAGAGATCTTGAAATATACTTTCTGAGGAGGAATGTAATTTGTCATTCTCAGCATAGGAGACCATAGGAGATGGTAGTCCAATATTTCAGTCCATTTCAGCTGTTGATGCCGAGGATATCAACCTTCTCATGTTCCATTTCATCTTTTGAGAACTTACAATTTTTCTAGAGTCATACTTTGTATATTCACATTATTATCCTTAATGGCAATTTCTAGCTATTTCTCCTCATTTAGAGTCATGCCACATCAACAAGTGAAGGTCCATCTGCAAACGATGATCTTTACTGACAGGAATCTTTACTCCCTCCACATTATCCAGGTTAACTTTCTTTTGAGAAGGCAGTCCTTTTCTTCTTGCATTTTCAGTACCTTCTGACCCGTGAGAGGGGCTCGTCTTCTGACACAATGTTCTGCTGCTATTGCTAAGGTTTTTCATTGGCTAATTATTTCAGAAGTGGACTGCCAAAACGGCTTGTTAGTCTATTTTAGTCTGGGAGATTTGCTGAAACTGTCCATCATGGGTGACCTTGCTGGTATTTACATACTGATGGCACTGCTTCCAGCATCACAGCAACACGCAAGTCATCTTAGAACGATCAACTACCAGGCACGTTTTGTTTGTTTGTTTATGTATTTATTTTTGCAAGCTTTGGTTTTGATGACCAAATGGCCATAATTTTATCCACTTTTTAGCAGTATTACTTTTATTTAAAAATTTTTAAATTAATTTTAATGAAAGTTTACAGAGACTTAGGGTTTCCAGTCATTCATTTTTGCACTTTTATCCCTGCTCACTGCCTCTCCCCAAGCAGTACTACTTTTTATGCCTTGTTGAAGAAAATCTTCCTTAACCATGATTATTGAGATATTAATCTACATTCATTGAAAAACTTTACCAGTTTACCTTTATTCTTTAGGTTCATATGGTCCTGAAGTTAATTTTCGTGTATGATGTTGTTGTCGTTGTTTGATGCCGTCCAGTCCTAGACGACTCATAGCAACCCTGTGAACGAACAGCCTGAGCACTGTTCTTACGCAGAGTTTCTGGAGGCAAGCCATTTCGGAAGTGGATGCCGCTCCTGCTTCCAGGCTTGATTTAGTCGGGAAGCTCCAGCCAACACTGTCCACCATGGGTTCCCATTACCAAGACTGGCACATCACGGTCACAGTCTTCAGCATCACAGCAACCATGAGTTACCTCTGTACAACAACGCACAGACCAGTGCTATACCACTCCAATTTTATTTTAATCCCAGATGGGGAACCACTTGTCCCAGCAAACTTTATTGAGAAATTGCCTTTTTACCACTACAATATAAGACTATCTCTACAAAAAAAAGAACGTTTCTTTGTTTGTATGGGTCTTTTCCCAGAAAAGCATCTTTATTCCATTGGATTCATTGTCTAGCCCTAATCATTGCCACACTGTCTTCAACACTGTTGTTACTGATGTTAAATGCTGCTATGTTGAATATGAATCATAGTGACCCTATGAACAATAGATCATTTCTCAATCCTATTCTGTACCATCCTTCTTATCCCCAACACATTTAAGTCCATTGCTGTAGACCCTGTGCCAATTCATCTTTTTGAGAGTCTTCCTCTCCTTTGCTGACCCTCTACCTTTCCAAGTATGATGTCTTTTTGCAAGAAATAACTTCTCTAACAATATGTCCAAAAATACATGAGACAATGCTTCACCATCTTTCCCTCTATCCTTCCGTGCATGATGTCCCTTTCCAAGGAATACTCTTGGCTAGCTATATGTCCAAAGCATGAAAGATGAAGCTTTAACATCCTTGCCTCTGAGGAGCACTGTTCAAGCACATATCTGTTTGTTTTATTGACAGTCCATGAAACATTCAGTACTCTTCTCTAGCACCACACTCAAAGGCATAAATTCTTCATTTGTCATCCTTATTCATTGTTCAGCTCTGATGTATATATAACAGGTGACTGAGAATATCATGGCCTGAATCAAGTGCACCTTAGTCTTCAAACTGACATCATTGCTCTTCAGTGTTTTGAAGAGGTCCAAGACAGCAAACTTGCCCAATTTCATGTTGTTGTTGTTGTGTACTGTAAAGTCAGAATCAACCCATAGCTGACCCTCTGCTAGGTTTTCAGAAACAATTCCAATGCAAGAGATTGCCTGTCCTTCTACTGAAGAGCAACCGGTGGCCTTGAACTGTGTGTCTTCGGGATTGCAGCACAGCTTCCTGCCACTAGCCCACTGATTTCCTGACTCCTGGTTCCAAGGCTGTTGATTGTTATCCAAGCAAGATGATATCACTGACATCTTTAGTCTTTTCTCCATCTATCATAATGTTGACTGATGGCCCTGTGGTGAGGATCTTTGTCTTCTTAATATTGAGATGTAATCCAATTGAGATGTAGTCCTTGATCTTCTGCAATAAGCATTTCATGTCATCCCTACTTTCAGTAAATTTGTGTCATCAGCATAACACAAGTTATTGATGAATCTTCCTCCAATCCTAATGCCACGTTCCTCTTCACAGAGTCTGGCTTTGCAAATTATTTGCTCCACATAGAGATTAAACAGGTATAGAGAAAGGATGCAACCTTTTTACTTTGTAGTAGTCATTATTTATAGACTGACACCTAGTTCCCTAGGGAGCTCTGGTGGCCTAGTGCTAAGAAACTGCACTGCATGCCCAAAGGCAGGCAGTTTTAATCCACCAGCTATTCCATGAGAAAAGATGGGGAATCTCCTCCTGTGCAATTAAGTGCCTCTGAAAACCCACCACAGGGTAAACTATGAGTTGGTTGCAACTCAACAGTTCTCAAAACCAACTCACTCTTGTTTTCTAATTATAGTCTTGTAGATCTTGAACACTAATGAATGAAGACCAGAGAAGCTATGGGAAGATATAAAGAATATCATCCATGAAGAATGTAAAAGGTTACAAAGATGGAGGAAGAAGTAAAGACCAAAATGGATGTCAGAAGAAACTCTGAATATTGTATTGGAGTTCCGAGAAGCCAAAGCAAAGGAAAGAAATCAAGTAATTATGGAGCTGAATACAAGATTTCAAAGGGCATGTCAGGAAGACAAAGCAAAATATTATAATGAAATGTGCAAGGAGCTGGAGTCAAAGAATCAAAAGGACTGAACTTTCTTAAGCTGAAGGAATTAAAGAACAAATTCAAGCTGTGAGTTTTAATACTTAAG
>NW_006399814.1:12115143-12116378 GCF_000299155.1 Elephantulus edwardii
CAAAGAACTACCAGAAAGACAAGCTGGGTTTAGAAGAGATCATGGCACTAGAGACATTATCACCAAAGTCAGATGGATCTTGGCAGAAAGCAAAGAGTACAGGAGGAATGTCTCTCTGTGTTTGTTTCATTGGCTGTGCAAAGGCATTTGACTGTGTGGAGCACAACAAATCATAGCTAACGTTGAGGAGAATGGGAATCCCAGAGCACTTGATTGTGCTCATGAGAAACTTGTACTCAGACCTGGAAGCAGTCTTCAGAACAGAGCAGGGAAAACCTGCATGGTTCAAAATCAGGAAGGGATAGGACAGTTTTTTAAATTATTTGCTCAGTAGACAGACTGAATAGGTATAGAGAAAGGATACAGATCTGACATACATCTTTTCTGATTTTAAATCATACAGCATTCCCTTGTTCTGTTTGGATAATAGCTTTTTTGGTCTAGATCTAGGTTTCACCTGTGTCTGTCTTGGAGGAAGTACAGTCCGGTGCTCCTTAGTCACAAGCTTGGTGAAATTTTGCCGTCCATATTTTGGTCTTGTTGTGAGGAGAGGTCAATCCTTGGAAAAGAATACCATGCTGGGGAATGTAGAAGGTCAGAGAAAGAGCCGATGATCCTTAACAAAATAGACTGACACAGTGACACACTGACACAGTGGGCTTTAGCACATTATAGATTGTGAGGATGGTGCAGGATGGGGTAAGGTTCGGAGCTGTTGTTCACAGGGTTGCCTGAGTCATAGTTGATTCGATAGCACCTAACAACCACCTAACATGGTGCTATTGTAAATGAAATTGTTTCGCTAACACCCCTTTTAGACTTCTAATTTTGGTATGTAGAAACAGAATTGATTATTGTTGTTGACGTAATACCAGGAGACTTTGCTAAATTCCCTTATTAATTTTTAATAAATAGAAAAATTTATTTTATATTGGTTTGCTTACAAAGTTCATATACATTATGTTTCACACTCTCCTTCATTCACCTTGTTTCATGCAATCATTCCCATTTATTATATTTTATGAAGTTAACCAACATTGAACAATGCCCACCATTGCCCTGTCTTTCCAGATCTCTGCTGGATCTTACCCATTACCTTTACCCACCCCACCCTCCACCTATCAAGTTGTATGACCCTATGATTTCCCCTCTGCCCATCCTCAATCCTCTGCTCCCACCCAACCCCCTTTGGATCCTCATACATGTTTTATTAGTTATCTTTCTCTTTCTACAAT
>NW_006399814.1:12118273-12119552 GCF_000299155.1 Elephantulus edwardii
TGAGATTGGCTCAGATTAGGGCAGGGTTCAGAGCTGCTGTACATAGGGTTGCTATGAGTTGCAGGTGACTCAACGGCTTATAACAACAACAACAACAACAACAACAACAACAACATTGGGATTGCATTAACATGTAGATTGCTTTTGGTAGGAACTGCCATTTTCACTATATCGAATCTTCCTATCCATGAACAGGGAAGATATTTCCATTTATTTAGTTCTCTTATTGTTTCTCATAGTAGTGTTTTGAAATTTTCTTTATAAAGGCCTTTTGTGTCTCTAGTTAGGTTTACTTTCATGTGTCTCAATTTGTTCTTGGTTACTAGAAGATATTGCACTGGAAGCTGAGCAAGCCATTGTATTGGGAAACACGAAGAAGGGGGAATAATTGCAAATAGACACTAGTGATTGGAACATGAAATGTGAGAAATATTAATGTAGGAAAATTGGACATTGTTAAAGAAGAAATGGAATGTGTAAATATTGACATACTAGTCATTGGTGAAATGAGATGGATGATCTACTATGCTGGAAATGAAAAGATGAGGAAAAATGGGTTGAATTAATAGTTAAAAATAGCATTTGTAGATCCATCTAGAAATATAATGTTGTGAGCAACATGATAATATCCATCAACATATAAGGAAGACCTATTAATACCATTATCACTCATATTTATGCACCACCAACCAGAGCCAAAGAGGAGGAAATAGATGATTTCTACCAAATTTTGCAGGTGGAAATCATCCAAACAAGCAACCAAGATACATTAATAATAATGATGATTAGGAGGTGGAAAATTTGGAACAGGAAGGAAACATTAATAGCCAGAAAACATGAACCTGGCAACAGAAATGAGGCTGGAGACAGAATTACAGAATTTTGTACAATCAATTATTTATTCATTGCAAATATGTTTTATAAGAAACACAAATGGCAACATCACCTGATGGTCTACACAGGAATCAGATTGATTATATCTGTGGAAAGAATCATCGAAGAAGCTGTGAAAACTAGGCAAGGTACTCATTTACCTACTTGAGTCTATCCCACTAGAATTTAAAAACCATCTCAGGAACAGGTCTGAGGCCTTGAACACTAGTAAAGACCAGACAAGCTGTCGGGGGATATAAAGAATATCATCCATGATCTGGCATGAAAAACAACGTACATGTACTTTGTAAATAAACCAGTGTAAAATAAGAAGTCCAGAACGAAGGCTGCATAGTAGAGAGGACATGGGAGGAGGGATTGTATACCAATGAAGGAATTTTTCTTT
>NW_006399814.1:12129625-12135856 GCF_000299155.1 Elephantulus edwardii
TCAACTGTGCAGAATTCTATCATTCTATCCCCAGTCTCATTTCTGTCCGAAGTCCATATTTTCCGACTACTGATCCTTCTTCCTGGCTCCCAACTTTCACATTCCAGTCACCCATTATTATTAATGCATCTTGGTTGTCAATGTTTGATTTCTGACTGCAACAGTTGGTAGGAATCATCATTTTCTTCCTCTGTGGCTCTGGCTGTTTTTTCATAAATTTGAATGATAGGGATAGTAACAAGTCTTCTTGTAAGTATATGGATATTTTCCTGTCATGCACAAAATTGTATTTCATGATGGATCTAGAAATGACCTTTTTGGTTGGGTACAGTGCTGAATATATCCACAAGGTCAAGTTGGCAAGCTCTTCTGCATCTTTGTTAAGTTTCTTTTGAGTTGACCTGTCCTTTGGTGAGAGTGGTGTGTTAAAGTCTTCTATCAACAATCTGCGATATGCAGATGATACAGCCCTGCTTGCTGAAACTGAAGAGGACCTGAAGCGCTTGCTGCAGAGGGTCAAAGACTGCAGCCTACAATATGCATTGAGGCTCAATGTCAAGAAGACAAAGATGCTCACCACTGGGCCAATTGGCAGCATCAGGATGGATGGCGAAGAGATTGAGATTGTTCACAGCTTCAGTTTGCTTGGCTCCACAGTCAACACTCTTGGCACCAGCAGCTAGGAAATTAGAAGACGTATTGTGGTGGGAAAGTCTGCTGTTAGGGACCTCTCCAAAGTACTGAAGAGCAATGGTGTCTCTTTGGAGACTAAGGTGCGTCTGATACAGACCATGGTCTTTGCTATCACTTGTTATGCATCAGAGAGTTGGACAATGACTAAAGAGAATAAAAGGAGAATTGATGCCTTTGAGCTGTGGTGCTGGAGAAGAGTACTGAGGGTACCATGGACTGCTAGGAAAACAAACAGGTTCATCCTGGAAAGGGTTAAACCAAGCGGCTCCTTGGAGGCAAGGATTCTGAGGCTCCGTCTAACATACTTTGGACATGTTGCAAGGAGGGACAGGTCCTTGGAGAGGGACATCATGCTTGGTAGGGTGGAGGTATGGTGCAGAATGGGAAGGCCCCTTATGAGGTGGATTGATTCAGTGACTGGGGTAATCGGGATGGGTGTGTCGGAGACGGTGCAATTGGCACAGGACAGAGCAGAGTTTAAGAATGTTGTACATAGGGTCGCTATGAGTTGCAAGTGACTCGATGGCACATAACAACCACAACAACAACCACTCTGGTATCCTAGTGGCAAGAAGCTGTATTGCAACCCCAAAGGCATGCATCTGTAGTCTACCAGTTGCTCCACAGGAGAAGGATGGACAATCTCCTCCTATGCAATTAACTGTCTTTGAAAACCTGCCGGAGGGTTGGCTATGGGTCAGTTTCAACTCAACAATACACCACCACAACCACAAACAACAACCACTATTGAGGTGCTGTCTATTTTTTCCTTCAAGTTTGTTAACTGTTGTTTATGTAGTTTTCAGATCTATAATTTGGTGCATAGAAGTTGACCAAGGTTATGTCTTCTTGGTGTATTGTGCTTTTAATATAGTGCCCCTTCCTTGTCTTTAATGAGGGTTTTCATCCTGAAGTCTATTTTATCAGAGATTAATATAGCACTCCTGCTTTTTTTGTGAGTGCCATTTGGTTAGTATATTTTTTTTTCAGCTTTTGGGTTTTAGTCATCTTCTTCCTCATTTCTTAGGTATGTCTCTTGTAGGTAACATATTGATAGGCTTTGGGGTTTTTTTCTCCGTTCTGTTACTCTTTTCCTCTTAATTGGTACTTTCAGTCCATTCACATTAAGTATGATTATTGATTTGCCAGGTTTAATTGCTTCTATTTTCCCATGTTTCTTTTTTCTGTTATTTCTTGTTACTATGGTCCATGCACTTTGGTGTCTGCGTGAAGGACTCCCTTATAGTTTCTTATAGAATTGGTCTTGTTTTCACAAATATCTTTAGTTTCTGTTTTTTCTGCAAATAATCTACTTTATCCTTCATATTTTATGGACAGTTTTGCTGGGTACAGAATCCTCAGCTGGCTATGTTTCTTTCAACCTTCTACATATGCCATCCCATTGTTTTCTTGCTCACATGGTTTCTGCCTGGAAATCAGAACTTAGTATAATTTGTTCTTCTTTGTAGGTGAATCTTTGTCCTTCTTGTGTTGATTTTAGTATTCTATCCTTCTCTTTTATTTTGGAGAATTTGACTTTGATATGTCTCGATATTTTTCTTTTGGGGTCTATCTGTTTGGTGTTCACTGAGCTTCTTGGATGAGGATTTCCTCATTCTTTATAATGCCTGAGAAGTTTTATTCTATTACCTCTTCCATCATTTTCTCAGTGCTTTCTTTGTACCACTCATGTTCTGGGATTCTGGTCATATTCTGATACCATGCCACATGAATCTAACATTTTCTTTATCTTTTTTCCATCTCCTCTCTGTTTTCTAATATTTTCACATTGAGGTTCTTGTCTTCAAGCTCACTGACTCTCTGTTTTATCTCTTTTGTCCTGCCTTTTTGTCCCTGCTGCATGTGAGAAACTTCAGTCATTTTGGTCTTGATTTTCTGGAGTGTTTACATGCATTTCTGTTAATTCCAGTACTGTGTTAACTGTATCCTCTCTGTCTTGTCCTGATTTATAAATTCCTTCTATCTTTTTAACTACAGCATCAATTCTTTCTTCCCTCTTTTGCAATTTCTTTAGTGTTCCTCCATGTTAATGTATTTCTTCTGGCTCCCTGTCTCTGGAATATTTGCTTCACTTGTGACTTCCATTCTTTCTTCCATCATTCCCACCTTCTTCTATACCTGTCCAACTATCTCCACTACATTTCTTCTGGTTCCCTGTCTCTGGGGTATTCTCTTTATTTTTTTTTCTTCCATTCTTTCTTCCACTATTTGTGCCTCCTGCTGTAGCTGTTCATATCACTCCATGTCAATATATTTCTTTTACTCCTCTGTCTCTGAGATAGCCATCGGGTCTGCAATATGCTCTGCTTTTTTGGAAAAGGATTATTTAGTTTTTCACAATATTTGAATCTGCCAGCTGCTTTCTTGACATTGTGTGAAGTTGTTCTTGATATGTAGTAAGTGGCTTCTATTGTGTCTGCATATGTTGTTGACAGTTTTTTATCTTTATGACATTCTTTATTAGTTGCAGACTTAAAGTGTTCCCCTTATGGGGGAGGGCAACTCAGTATGCCAAGAGTCCTTTCTGGGACAGTGCAGTGGGAAACTTCCCCTTTCCTAAGGTCCTTCAACTTTTTTTTTGGATTTAATGTAGCCTTGTAGGAATCTCATCTGATTGCTGCCAGCCTCTTCTAAAGTTTGAAATTGTCCTTGATGGTGCTAATGAGAATGGCAGCCAGAGACCACCTTCTGTGGGCAGGGAGCTATGCTCTCTCTACAGTGTGGGGTCAAGAGACTCTTAGTATTTCTTTTTTTCCCCCCCTCAGTTTATTGTTTGGCACATATATTAATAAATTTTAAAACATCAAACAATATAACATCAATATCTAATAAAATAAACTAGCACAACAGTTAAGATTCCTAAAGTTTCAGTAACTGTATTAATATCATAAAAATCTAATTCCACAAGCACTTTGTAACCATACTCTCTGTACTGTGGGAACTGATCCAAGCACCATCTTTTTCATAATTTCCCATTAGTCATAAGTACTTAGGAATCAATTCATGCTGAATCCCACACGTATTCACTCACATATGACCACAAACGCACAGTCATCACAATTTTGAAAAGAATGGGAGGCCTTCATACATGTCAGATTTCAGTTTTATCCAGTTGTTCATTTTCTGCAGAGTTGTTTTCTCTTGACTTAAAATTTTTGCGACTTTTTTCATTTTTTGTTCATTTCTTTCTATGTACCTCAACCCTTGCAATTGCAGTTGATGTAATTTTTCATTTTGACTCTCATCTAGAGGTATCTTCTCACACATTACAGGATTGAATATAAAGTAGGTGTCGGTTGGTAATAGATCATCAAGTATTATATAGACTTCTTCTGTATCTGCTGCATTATTGATAACATGAAACAGTTTGGCTTTCAAGCTTGTGTGCATCACGGTGTCCTTCACGTCACTCTCCCAGCATCCAGTACCCAGGGATACTATGCATTCTAATGGGACATTGGGCCAAAGACATTTACACTCATGCATTGCTAATGCTGAAGGATTATTCAGAAGCAAACCTCCATCCTGATGAAGATCGTTTTCCAGCATGTACTCTGTGAAGTAGCCTGGAGCAGCGAATGATGCTCTAATAGCCTGCCACAGCTTATACTGATAGCCCTCCCAGATAGTGAGAGTTGACCCCTGGAAAATGACCATAGTTCTGGAATCCAAATGCTTTTGGTCTTACTCCTTGTTTACTAAGGTACTCACAGCAGCTACCTTGGGGCATGTGGGATTTCTTGATGTTTCAATCATTAGAGAAAATCCTATGTAAGATTTCTAGTAATGTCTTTGCTTTATTTCTCATGTTAACAATTTGTTCCCCCTTGCTTTACAAGAGTTTTATTGGTTCGATAGTCTTTGGTGAAGGATCAAATTGGGGTTTCTTTAATTATCTCTAGTGTATAATTGGCCTATAGTTCACTAACTTCTTCTAGACATGATTTCATTTTTGTATTTTCTTTGGTTGTAACTTTCTTAAATGTATGTTTGGATCACTGATTTTTTTAAATTTTATTTTATTATTTTTTCTGTGTGTATCATCAAATAGAATCTGGCTGGTACAGGAGGAGATTGCCCCTCCTTCTCCAGCAGAGCATCTAGTGGATTTGAACCACACGCCTCTGGGATTGCAGCAGAGCTTTTTGCCACTAGGCCACCAGAGCTCCCTTGGCTTACTGGTTTTAAACAATATTTTCCTCTCTCTCTCTTTCTCTCTCTCTGTGTGTGTGTGTTTGTCAGTGTGTGAGCAGATGGAACTGGGCAGATAAATTGGGGGTCTCTCGTTCATAGTCCACTAGTATTTGCACATACTAGAATTTAAAAATGCTGAAATGTGGCTATGCCTGCAGGCTGATTGCTATTGTGTTGTCAATTGGTTTTTATGCTAGATGATATGATAATGTCTCGTGTCTTGAGGAAGAACACATATGGAATCCTTGAACCAAATGTTAATTGATTTGGGACGAACATTCTTTTAAGTGGTACAGAAGTGATCTAATTGCTCTACTGACGTAATTTAGAGTTGCTGTGATGATGGACACCTGTGTCATAGGTGTGTCAAACACCATAACTGGCTGCCCATCATAGGCAGTGTTTGGTGGAGCTCCCAGATTGATTCAGGTTTGGAAGCAGGAGTGGCATCCACGTCCTAAACCACATGCCTCTGGAAAGTCTATGAACTTAGAGAAATGATGATAGTTATAGAAAGGTTGCAAGCCTTTTGTTCATATATAGTATTTAAGTGTCTATTTGGCCCGAGGGCCTAGTGTTAATATTTTGAAGGAATATTCTTCTAAGTTGTATAGCACTCTTCTGTCAATTTGCTGTACTGAGGTAATGTGGGTTTGTTGTCAAGCTGAACCTTGTGCCATTTGGGGTCAAATGTCATAATGGCTGCCCATGGTGGACAGCGTTTGGTGGAGCTCCCAGTTTCAGACTCCCAGATTGATTCAGGTTTGGAAGCAGGAGTGTCATCCTCTTTCTAAACCACATGCCTCTGGAAACTCTATGAACCTGGAGAAATAACAATAGTTAAAGAAAGGCTTCAGGCCTTTGATTCATAGGGTCCCTAGGCGTCATGTTTGACTTGACAGCAATCAACAATAAATATATGTTTATATCTATATAAATACGTTTTCCTGTATATATTACTTTAGCTATCTCTATAAATATTTAAATGCTTAATTCATATTGGTTTGCATACAAAATTCATATACATTGTTTCACACATTTCTTCATTTGCATTGTGTTTCATACAATCATTTTCATATATTGTGTTTTATAAAATCATTGAACTATTTTATAAAATACTATTGAACTATGCCCACCATTACCCTGCCTTTTCAGTTTCTCTATACCCATAAACTTTTATCTGTGATAATTTGACTACTATTTTATTAACTTTCTTATAAATTTAAAGGATCTATTATATATTGTTGTTGTTGATTGCCTTCGAGTGGAGCACGACTCATAGAAACCCTATAAACAAAAGGCCTGAAGCCCCTCTACAACTAT
>NW_006399814.1:12140829-12162026 GCF_000299155.1 Elephantulus edwardii
AAAAATAATAAAATAAAATAAAAATTTTAAAAAAAGAAAGCAAATACCCTGGAGACAACACTCCAGAAGAAATATATTGATGAGGAGCAACTTGAACAGCCATGGAAGAAAATGTAAAAGATAGAAGAAAGAATTGATAGAACAGATAAAGATCTACAAGAACTTAAAAAACTGTCATAAGGAAAAGAGGGTACAGTCAACACAGTACTAGAAATAACAGAAAAGCATGAAACTGCAATCCAGAATATTAAAACCAAAATACAGAAGTGTGCAACATGCTGGTAGAACAAAAAGGCACAACTGAAGAAATGAAACAGAGGGTCAGTAAGTTGGAAGACAAAAGCTTCACTGAAAACATAATTGAAGAAAAATCAGAGATGAGACATAAAGAAAATTAAGAAAACATTAGAATCATGTGGGATGACATAAAACAGAATGACATATGTATGACTGGAATTCTAGAACAGGGGAATTACAGGGAAATCACTGAGAAAGTAGTGGAAGAAATACTAGAAGAAAACTTTCCAGGGTGAAAAGAAAACTTATTGATTGGGAACAAACATTTGGCAATACCATCTCAGACAAGAGTCTCATGATGAGAGTTTATAGAATACTGCTGGCGTCCCCAAGAAAAAGTCTGATAATTCAATTATAAAATGGGCAAAGACATGGAAAGAATTTTCACAGAGGAAGATAATTCAAATGGCCAACAGACATATGAAGAAGTGTTGCAAATCACTGACAATAATAGAGACATAAATCAAAACCACAATGAGATACCATCTTATTCCAGTAGAAGTGGCAAAGTTGAACATGACAGCAAGTAATAAATGTTGGAGAGGATATGGTGAGATAGAAAATCTTTTACATTGTTGTTGGGATTGTACAATGGTATAACCACTCTGGAAGGCAGTTTGGTGCTTCCTCAAAAAGCTGAACATAGAAATTCCACATGAACCAGTTATTCCATTGCTTGGAATATACCCTAAGAAAATGAAAACTGAGGCTCAAACAGAAACTTGTACACCAGTGTTCATAGCAGCATTCTTCACTATCACAAGAACATGGAAACAGCCCAGACGTCCAACCACAAACGAATGGATTGAGAAGTTGTGGTACATTCATACAATGGAATACTATGCACCACACAGGAGCAATGATTTTGTAAATTACTACCTAACTTGGAAGGGACTGTAGAACATTATGCTGAGTGAACTAACACAGTCTTACAAGAACAAATACTGTATAAAAACCATTATTGTAGAATGAATATGAGGATCCACGACAGGGGGAGGGTGGAAATAGAGGGGTGAGGATGGAAGAGTGTAGGGTGTTAATCATAGGGTTGCACAATTTGATGGGTGGTTGGGGTGAAGGAAAGGGAAAGGATCTTTTGTGAAAAAGAATGTATTAAAACTTTATAAATAAATCAGAGTAATAACAACAACAAGAGAGCTCTGCTAGCCTAGTGGACATAAAATTATGCTACCAACCCAAAGGTGGGTGATTTTAATCTGCAGCCCTCAGGCCTGGTTTTAATTATTTTTGGTCAAACATTTTTCTAAGTGGTATAGCACTGGTCTGCCCATTTGCTGTACAGAGATAATCATGCGGTTACTGTGATTCCAAACACTGTGACACTGATGTGTCAAATGCGATAATGGTTACCCATGGCAGACAGTGTATGGTGGAGTTCCCCGATTAAAACAAGCTTGGGAGTAGGAGTGAAATTCACTTCTGAAGTAGCTTGCCTCCAGAATCTCTCTGAACTTGGAGAAATGATGAAAGTTATACAAGGGTTCAGGTTTTTTCATTCATAGGGTCACTATGAGTCATCTATGACTTGATGGCACATAACAACAACAATAATACAAAAAATGTCAAAAAAACAAAAAGTAGGAGGAAATACTTCCTGGTGAATTCTATGGGCGCCTTTTACCCCATTATTAAAACCAGACAAAGACTTAACAAGGAAAGATAACTATGGAACAACAGCTTTTATGCATATAGATGCAAAAATTATCAATAAAATACTAGCAAGTCAAATCTAGCAATGCATAAAAGTGATTAAATACCATGAGCAGGTGAGATTTATCTAGGTTATTCAAGTTGTATCATTAGAAAAAAGAACAAAAATTACATCATTATTCAGTATACATACCAAAGGCATTTGACAAATGTCAGTACTGCTTAATAAAAAAGACACTCAACAAACTAGGAATAATAGGGAACTTCCTCAAATTGCTGAAGGTATCTACAAAAAAATCCCAGATCTAAAATTATACTTGATGGTAAAAGACTGAATGCTTTCCTAAGACCAGAGGATCAAAACAAATATATTCCATCTCCCCACTTTTCTCTGATACTGTACATTTAGATGTGAAAAACATAATTCAGCTTCAACTCAACTCAGTTGTCTGTCAAGTCAGTTACATCTCACAGTAGTCTTCAATTATGTTTCTGAGACTGTAACTTGCAACAGGAGGAGAAAGCTTATCTTTCTCTTTTAGAGTCACTGGTGGATTTGAATAGCCATGTAGTCTTTGGATTAGCAGTGTAACTCTTTTCAGACAAAGGCATCAGAGAGCACAAAGTAAAGCTTTTTTTACAGATGGCATGAATCTCAGGCTATTTACTCAGCATACATATTAAATATTTATCTTGAAAGGATATAACACTTAAATCACACCTTCCATGATTTAAACCATGTTCGAACAACTGCTTCTTGTTTTATGTACAGATTCTATGTGAGCACACGTAAGTGTTGTGGGCTTCCCATTCTTCTCAATGCTATTCATAATTTATTATGATTCACACAATTGAATGTCTTTGCATAGTCAATAAAGCACTTTGACATTGCTGATATCAGATGGATTTGGGCTGAAAGCAAAGAATACCAGGAGAATGCCTATTGGTGTTTTATTGACTGTTGTTGTTATGTGCCATCAAACCACCTGAGACTCATAGCGACCTGATGTACAATAACTCTAAAGCCTACCCTGTCCTGAGTCAGTCTCACTGACTCTGACACACCTACTCCCGTTGCCCCAGTTACTGTATCAATCTATCTTATCATGGGCCTTCCTCTCCTGTGATGTCCCTTCACCCTTCTGAGCATAATGTACTTCTCCAAAGTCCTTCCTGGCCACGTGCCCAGAGTATGTGAGATGGAGCTTTAAAATCATAGTCACCAAGAAGAAACTTGGTTCACCCTCTCCAAGACAGACCTATTTGTTTTCTTGGCAGTCCATGTTATGTTCAAGACTTTTCTCCTGCACCACAACTCAGAAGCATCAATTCTTCTTTTGTCATCCTTAGTCTCTGATGCATAGCAAGTAATTGTGAAGACCATGGACTGGATCAGGTGCACCTTATTCTCTAGATTGATGTCATTGCTTCTCAGTACTCTGGAAAAGTCTCTGAAAGCAGATTTACCTAATGCAATTTGCCTTTTTATTTCCTGACTGCTGGTGCCAACAGTGTTGATTGTGGAGCCGAGCAAGCTATAACTGTTAGCAATCTCAATCTCTTCTCCATCCATCATAGTGCTGCCAATTGGCCAAGTGGTGAGAGTCTTTGTCTTCTTGATGTTGATCTTCAATCCATATTGAAGACTACAGTTCTTGACCTTCTGCAACAAGTGCTTCAGGTCCTCCTTAGATTCAGCAAGCAAGGTAGTGTTATCTGCATAATGTAGGTTGTTGATGAGTCTTCTTCCAATCTTGATGCCACATTCCTCCTCATATAGCCCAGCCTCCCAAATGATCTGTTCAGCATATAGACTGAAAAGATAAGAAGACAGGATACATCCCTGATGCACTCCATCCCTGATTTTGAACTATGAGTGTTTCCCTGCTGTGTTCTGAGGACTGCTTCCTGGTCAAGCGTTCTGGGATTCCCATTCTCCTCAAGGTTAACTGAAATTTGTTGTGCTCCACAGTCAATGAAATAGATATCCCTCTGGTTCTTTTTACTTTCTGCCAAGATCCATCTGACATTGGTGATAATGTGTCTCTAGTGCCATGGCTTCTTCTAAACCCAGCTTGTATTTCTCTGTCAATATATTGTTTAAGTTGTTCCTGGACAATCTTCAGCAGGATTTTGCTTGCATGTGATATGAGTGATATTTTACAATCCTACACTCTGTCAGTTCACCTTTTTTTGCAATGGGAATAAATATGCATCTCTTTCAATCAGTTGGCCGTGTAGTTGTCCTCCAGATTTCTTGGCACAATCTGGTGGGCATATCCAGGGCAACATCTGTTTGTTAAAATGTCAATTGGTATTCCATCAATTCCTGGGGAATTTTTTGCCAAGTTCTTCAGAGCAGCCTGAACTTCCTCCTTCATCACCATTACCTCTTGATATGTTGGTTCTTGAAAATCTTCTGTCAGCCAATTCTTTTTGGTATAGTGACTCTGTATACTTCTTCCATCTTCTTTCATTACTTTCGGGATCATTCAATACTCTGCCCATAGCATCCTTAAGTATTGTGACTTGAGGCTTGAATTTGTTTTTTTTTTGTTCCTTCAGCTTAAGAAATGTGAGTACGATCCTTCTGCTTTTCAGACTCCAGTTCTTTGCACATTTCATTATAATACTTTGTTTTGTCTTCCTGTGCTGATCTTTGACATTTTCTATTTAGCTTCTTAACTTCTTGATTTCTTGATTTCTTCCCTTTGCTTTGGCTTCTTGGCACTCTAGTGCAATATTCAGAGTCTCTTCTGACATCCATTTTGGTCTTTTCTTTTTCTTCTGTCTTTGTAATGACCTTTTGCATTCTTCGTAGATGATAGCCTTGATTTCTCTCACAGCTCATTTGGTCTACATTCATTAGTTTTCAAGGCCTCAAACCTGTTCCTGAGTCGGTTTTTAAATTCAGATTGGATAGCCTCAAGGTCAAATTTTATTCCTGTGGATTTGATTTGACCTTCTTTGACTTTAATTTGGACTTGCATATGAGTAGTTGATGGTCTTTTCCACAATCAGTACCTGGTCCAGTTTTCACAGCATTTGACTTTGTGGTGTTAATCACAACAAATTATTATAAAAATTGAAAAAAGGAAATCCCTGAACACTTAACCATACTCATGTGAAACATAAACCTAGGCCAAGAGGCTGTTATGTGAACAGAGCAAGGGAACACTATGTGGTTTAAAATTAAGAAAGGTGTGTGTCAACGTTGGATCCTTTCTTCATACCTATTCAATTTAAATACTGAAAAAAAAGTTTGAGAAACTGGAATTTATGCATGTGTATGCTGGCAATCTGTACACTGAGAAAATTATTCACGAAACTGGACTCTATGAAGAATATGGCATCAGAGTTGGAGAAGACTCATCAATAACATTCACTTTGCAGGTGACACAACCTTGCTTGCTGAAAGTGAGGAGGTCTTGAAGTACTTATTGGAGAAGGTCAAAGATTGCAGCCTTCAATATAGTTTGCATCTCATTGTCAAGAAAACAAAAATTTTTGACACTTAACCAACAGACAACATCATGACAGACAGAGAAAAGATTGAAACTATCAATGGCTTCATCATACTTGGAGCTACAATTAATATCCTTGACACTAGCAGTCAGGATATCAAGAGACATATTGCACTGGAGAAATATGCAGTCAGAGTCCTCTCCAAATCATTGAGGAGCAATGACGTTAGTTTGAAGACTAAGGTATGCTTGATTCAGGCCATAGTCTTTTCAATCACTTGTTATGCATCTGAGAACTAGACAATGAAGAAGGATGACAGGAGAAGAATTGATGTCTTTGACCTGTGGTGTTGGGGAAGAGTACTGGATATCCCATGGACTTCCAAAAGAACAACTATGTCTTGGAGAAGGTGCAGTTAAAGTTCTACTTGGAGGCAAATATGATAAGGCTTTATCTCTCATACTCTGAGCATGTTACTAGAAGAGGCTATTCTTTAGAAAGGGACATCATGCTTGGGAAGGTGGAGCTACAGGGAAAGAGAGGATGACCCTTGGAAAGATTTACTGACACAGTGACTGCTGCAAATGGCTCCAGTATTTCAGAAATTATGAGGATGGCACAGGGTTCAGCTCTATTGTTCATGCGGTCGTTATGAGTTGTACTTGACATCGTGGCACCTAACAACAATAATTTTATTCTTGACAACTTCCAATTTCCCTAGTTTCATACTCTATACAGTCCACCTTCCAATTATTAATGGTTATTTATAGTGATATCTTCCTCATAGTGAGTCTTGTACATCAGCAAATGAAAATTCTTCATTAGATGAAAGCCTTAATCCATCTATGCTATTAAAATAGACTCAACTTTGACGGGCAGCTCTTCTCCTATCATATTTTGAGTGCCTTTCAACCTGAGAGGCTCATCTCTCAGCATTTTACTGGACAATGTTCCTCTGCTATTAACTCTTTTATCCTTGTTGTGTACCATCAAGTTGAGTACGACTGGCACAGGAGAAGATTACACTTCTTCCTCCAAAGGAGCATCTGGTGGATTCAAACTTGGTGCCTTCGGGATTGCTGCACCACTTCTTGCCACTAGGCCACCGGAGTTCTCTGTTAACATGGTTTTTGAGGGTTCATCATTTCTATCTTGGTTTGGAATCTCTGCTGGAATTAGTCTATCATAGGTGATCCCAGTGATATTTGAATTATGGTGACCTATCTTCTACCATCACACAAAAGGCAAGTCACCACAGTATGACAAATCGATAGATAAGTGGTGTGACCTTGGCACTAGGTTTTAGTTTTGACAGCAAAAGCACAAGGAACCAAAGAAAAAAATAGATAATGGCCAATAATTAAATTTAAAAATTCACAGCAGCATTAACCATCAGGAAAATGCAAATCCAAACCACAGTGAAGTACCACTTCATACCCATAATAGGAATGCTACTGTCATAGTAAAAAAAGTCAAAGAACAAGTGTTGGCCAGAACTAGGAGAAATCAGAATCTTCATTCTTTGTTAATGGAGATGCAGCCACTTTGGAAGATAGTCTGGTAGTTCTTCAAAGGACAAAACATAGTCTTAAAACGTGATTCAGCCACAACAAAATAAAGGTAAACAACCCAATTGAAAAATGTGCACAGGATATGAACTGACACTTCCCCAAAGAAGACATTCAGATGGTGAACAAACACATGCATAAATATTAAAACTCACTAGCTCTAAGAAAGATGCAAATCAAAACAACTATGAGCTATCATCTCACCCCAGTAAGAATAGCAAAATTTAACAGAGCAGCATACAACAAATATTGGGGAGGTTGTGGAGAAACTGGAACCCTTATTCACTGTTGGTGGTAGTGTAAAATGATTCAACCACTATGGAAGGCTGTATGGTACTTTCTCAAAAAGTTGCAAATGGAAATACCATTTGACCCAGCAATTCCACTATTGGGAATTTACCCTAAAGAAAATATAATTGCCACCCATGCAGATATATGCACACCGATGTTTATTGCTGATTTGTTCACAATAGCAAAAAGTTAGAAACAGCTCAAGTGCCTATTAACAAATGAATGGATAGAGAAGAAGCTGTGGTATATTCACACAAAGAACTAATGAAATATTATACAAAATGGGTGACCATGGAGGACATTACGCTGAGTGAAATATCTCAGTCAAAAAAAGACAAATACTGCATAATGCCATTGTTAAAGAACAGAACTTATATAGCGGCTGGGGGGAAACTAAGAAAAGAAGGGGATAAATAATGTACAGAGCATTGCAGCAGATGAGGGAGAGAACTGTATAAAAGGAATACATGATTAGGTATTATTGGCATGACAAGAGTCCAAAATAAGAGTTGCATAATAAAGTTTTGCATATGTGGGGAACTGTATAAAAAGGAAAGACCTTTTTTTTCCAAAGAAAAAAGCAAATGGGGGTCGGGATTGGGGTCGAGGAAAATGTGCAACAATGAATGAATGGAAATCCAAGTTCTTGATAAACTTTCATTAAAAGATTAAAAAAAAAACCAACCCCAAAACAACCCATGATTCAGTAATGCTCTGGTGGTATAGAGTTACAGTGGTGTGCTAACCATCAAAATGCATGTGGTTCAAATCCATCAGCTGCTCTATGGGGGAAAGAGGGGCAATCTCTTCCATGCAATTTACAGCTGCTGAAAAACCACTAGAGGCTCAGCTATGAGTTGGTTGCAACTTGACGGTACATTACAACAGAAAAACAATTTTATTTTTAGGCACATACCCAAGAAAAGAGAAAATATATATTCTTTTAAAAGTTTGTGTACAAATGTTTATAGCAGCTTTACTCATAATAGCCAAAAGGTGGAGGGGAAAACAATGTTTGGTAATTACTATAGTACTGCCAATATCAGATGGATCTTAACCGAAAGCTGAAAGTACCAGAGCAGTATCTATCTGTATTTCATTGACTGTGCAATAGCATTTGACTGTGTGGATTCCATCAAAATTGTGGCTAACCTTGAGAAGAATGGGAATCCTAGAACGATTGTGGTCATGTGAAATCTATATTTGGACCTGGAAGCAGTCCTCAGAACAGAATAAGGAAACACAGCATGGTTCAAAATTAGAAAAGGAGTGCATCAGGGATGTGTCCTGTCTCCAGATCTTTTCAAACTGTATGCAGAATAGATCATTCAGGAGGCTGGCTTTATGAGGAGGAATGTGTCATCAAGATTGGAGGAAGACTTGTCAGTAACCTGCGATATGCAGATGACACATCTTTGCTTGCCAAAACTGAGGAGGACCTGAAGCATTTGCTGCAGAAAGTCAAGGACTATAGCCTTCAATATGGCTTGAAGTTCAACATCAAGAAAGCAAAAATTCTCACTATTGGGCCTATTGTCAGTACCATGATAGATGGAGAAGAGATTGAGGTTGTTAACAATTTCATCTTGCTCAGCTCCTCAATCAACACTCTTGGCACCAGAAGTTAGAAAATCAAAAGATAATTGCACTGGGGAAGTCTTCTGTCAGGGACTTTGCTAAAGTGCTAAAAAGTAATGATGTCAAGCTAGGGACTAAGATGCACCTGATCCAGGTCATGGTCTGTGCAATTACTTGCTATGCATCAGAGAGCTGGAAGAGAGAAGAAATGATGCATTTGAGTTGTGGTGCTGGAGAAGAGTCTTGAACATACCATGGACCACCAAGAAAACAAATACACCTGTCATGAAGAGAGTGAAACCAAGTCTCTCCTTGGAGGCTAGGATTTTGTGGTGTTCCCCCCCCCCAAAGTGCAAAATGATGTTTTATTAGTAAGTATGGTCTTTTTCTTAAACCAAGTTTCTAAAACATGGCTCTACCGCCTCAATAACTTACAAAGTCTTTTAAAAACACTTTATAAACATGTTACTCTATGCAAATATAAAGTATCATTACTCAGAAGGTAGCTCATACTTGCTTAGAATGCAGCACAGTCGTGTGGATTCCAGATAAGCCTGGGTTCCATGTGCCACAAGGGGCTGGGTTGTGTATGGCAATGTGACAGAAGTCTGCCTCAGAACTAGCTCCCTGGAACCGAGGGTCCTTCCTGGGTTTTCCTCTGTGGAGGTGTTCCTTATCTCTGTATCAGCTGTGACTCTATGGTTCCTGGCAGCTGCCAGTGAAGGCATGTTTCTAGAGGCTTCTAGACATCCCTCTCCCACTGTTATGCCCACCTTCCCTGCATGCACAGGGCATCTAGGATTTTGAAGCTCCATCTCACATACTTTGGGCACGTGGTCAGGAGAGAACAGTCCTTAGAGAAGGACATCATTCTTGGAAGGATGGAGGGACAGCAGAAGAGAGAAAGACCCCGGGTGAAATTGATTGACACAGTAACTGGGGTAATGAGGGTGGGTGTATTGGAGTCAGTGAAACTGGCTCAGGATATGGTAGGGTTCAGAGGTGTTGTACATAAGTTTGATATGAGTCACAGTCAACTTGATGGTACATTACAACAACAATGACAACATAGTATATTTATATGTGAAAATGGTATTCTGCCATAAAAAGGATGAGTAACTGAGACATACTATAACATGAACAAAGTTTCAAAATACATTTATAAAAAAAGAAGATAGTCACAGATACAAACACACAAATACACTCTGAAAATTTGTGTTGAGGGCATCTGACCTCCTCTCATGTTATAGAGGGGAAAGAGAATCAAGATCATGAGTCTAAGGCTGATTCCCAGACAGATGTTTCTCCTCTTTCCAATCTTTTCACCAACTGTAGTCTTCCCTCAGCACTCTAGTTCTGTTTGTTTCAATAATTTGTGGCAATGACCACATAGAACTTACAGACAGTACTCACAATTATGGAGTTTATTATGGAAGTAACAGGTTACAACATAGGATCAGAAAAGACTCAGGATACAATTTCTTCCTATCAAGACAGACACTTCTTACTGGAATACAAGTCTTCAAATCAGGATAGTGTCTGTTTGCTTTCTGCTGAATTCTGTTCATAATTTTCTCAGACAAGTGCCAAAAATCTCTTTTCTTGCACTGACAAGTGTCTTGACGCATCCTACTCTGCTAGGCACACCTCAGCCTGAAGGTGTTCAACTCTCTCACTTCATAGGTCAGTAAGCCCAGTTTCATTCATTCATCACCCCCTTCTACCAAAAAGTCCCTTGACCCAGGATGCTCAGCTTTCTCGATTCACAGACTGAGAAGTCCACTGTGTCCTCTTCTGCTGGTCTTCTGGCTTTCTGTTATTTACTATCTGTTGAGATTGCCACAGCTTCTTACTGTCTAGCACGATCTCTAGGGCTATAGCAATCTGTTTCCTGGGCCTAGGAGATTCTCAGCACAGGAACTATGGATTCAAATGACTTGCTTTGTTCCTGGCTCTTCTTTTTTTTTTTTTAATTTTATTATTTTTGTGTGAGTGTACCATCAAATCACATCTGACTGGTACAGGAGGAGATTGTCCCTCCTTCCTCGGCAGAGCATCTGGTGGATTCGAACCATGCGCCTCTGGGATTGTAGTTGCAGCTCCTTGCCACTAGGCCACCAGAGCTCCCCCCTGGCTCTTCTTTTGTGGTGG
The DNA here is from genome assembly GCF_000299155.1 of Elephantulus edwardii. Classification (NCBI taxonomy): domain Eukaryota; kingdom Metazoa; phylum Chordata; class Mammalia; order Macroscelidea; family Macroscelididae; genus Elephantulus; species Elephantulus edwardii. The sequence continues at coordinate 12,151,851 of NW_006399814.1, forward strand.
TAGTGACATCCTCCTTTCGGCTCTGAGATGGCTTTTAAGACTAAAGGAATGATATGACCGACAAGTACCCTTGTTTGGGACCCATTGTTTTTATGTGCTATGGAGTCGAGTATGATTCATAGAAAGCCTATGAACCCTGTCCTATCCTCCACTTCCTCCTCCTCATCTCTGACATCCTTTAACCTATTGCTGTAGTCATTCTGTCAATCCTAGTTTTTAATGTCTTCCAACTTGAGAGCTCTACCTTTAGTGCTATATCTAACTGTTAAACTGTTTAACTCTGCTCATTTGTTCTGGGAGTTTTCAAAGACGTGTTATTTCAGAAGTGGATGGTTAATCTTTCTTTCTTTCTTTTTTTTTTTTTTTGGTTAATCTTTCTTGATAGTCTGTTTTAATCTGGGATATCCACTTTAGTACAACATCTGACAGATAAGCATTGTACCTATAAGAGTAGATTTAGATAAGCAAGCAAATACATATGTATCTAAGTTATTAAGAGCAGTAACGTGGACATCATGCCCCCAATACAAGAAACTGTTGAGTTGTTCCACCATATTTATTATAGTTCCACCCCTACAAACATGTCACGAGCCTTTTTTTTTGTATTATTAGCAAGTTGTCCAAGCCCCTTGGTCCACTATGGCCTAAGCACCTTATTTGCATAGTTCTACCTAATCTTTTTGGTGAGAGTTACAGGATCATGGCTAGAAATGCCATATGAAAGTATAATTCTATTTATATGAGATGTCCAGGATAAGCAAATACATTAGAACAGAAAGTAGATAAATGATTCTTTAGGACAAGGTATGGCTAGTGGAAGAATAGGGGCATGCTAAGGGGCATGGTTTTCAAGAGTCATCTGAGAAGAAATGTTCTAAAATTTATTGTGATAATGGCTGTACAAGGGAGTGCTGGTGGCCTAGTGGTACAGAGCTGTGCTACCAACCCAAAGACATGTAGTTCAAATCCACCAACTGCTCCATTGAAGAAGGATAGGCAATGTCTTCCTGTGTGATTTACATCCTCTGAAAAACCTGCTGAAGGGTCAGCTATGAGTCAGTTCCAACTGATCAGCACATAACAACAATGGCTGCCCAAATAAAACTGAACTGTACACATTAAATAGGTAAACTGTATAGTATGATAACTCAACAAAGTAGTTATTAAATAAAGTCAGTAAGTATGTCATCCAGCAGGTCACCGGTAACCCAGCCAAAGTGATTTCAGTGCCAAGCTGGAGTGCGAGCAAGTGACAGACTGAGAAACTAATGGAAGCAAAGAGAAGATACGTGGAGGAGACCTGGAAGCTACAATTGCCATGAAAGTGGAATTTGATGGGAAGGAGGAGTTAGGGGTTGTATTCTGCAGAGCCCCATAGACACCATTACACAGCTCAAACTTGCAATCTGGTGCTCCATATGTTAGCAAGCCTCTCCAGCCTCCTTTTCCTTATGCTGGTCAGACCAGCCAGGCCAGTCCTTTATACTTTTAAGACTTAGCCACCTGGAAAGACTTGCCACACCCTATCTCATCATAGCCCTTCCCTGGAGATGTCAGCTCCACTGATTTGTCCCTTTTCAGCTTGCTTTCACACAGAATGTGAGACAGCATTACCATATTTTATTTTACAGCTCTGGGTGGCACAGTCTACCGGGAGTTGTATTGCTAACCTAAAGGGAGCCAGTTTGCATCCACCAGCAGCTTTGCAGGAGAAAGATGGGAAATTCTCTCCCATTTGATTTACAGCCTCTGAAAAACATGCTGGAGGGTTAGCTATCGGAGCAGTTGAAGCAGTTGGCTCCAATTTTAATAACTTGGATGCAACTTGTAAGCATGGGGAGGATGCAGGCACACACACAGAAAGAGCTTCCCCAATGTATCAAGACAAGAGGAACTAGCATGGTTCCATTTGCTCAGCAGTCCCCTTCTAGGTGTCTTTTAGGTTTCTGGGAATTCCAGGGGATACTGCAGGTAAGCTCAGGTTCAATTCCAAGAAGGTACCACACAGTCTTGATGATATGCAATGTCTTTCCTCAGCTGCTTTTCTGGTTGCTCTCTGCCTCTCAGTGAAGGTGCAAGTTCTGCTAGTGTTGGTTATCTTTGTCAGAAGGATCCCTGAGTACAACCGCTCAGGTACCCCTGCCTCTCCCAATTGGCAATTGTTATTGTTAGGTGCTGTCGAGTATGACTCATAAGCGACCCTATGAACAAAAGATCTGAACCCTGTTCTATCCTGTGCCACCCTCCCACTTCCTGACACACAAGAGCCCATTGCAAGTGTCACTGGGTCAGTCCACTTGATTGAGGGTTTTCCTCTCCTTCGCTGACCCTCCACCCTTCCCAGCATCATGTCCCTTTCCAAGGAATAGCCCCTTCTAGCAACATACCTAAAGTATGTGAGGTGAAGTCTCATCATTCTGCCTATTTTGGGTTTGGGGTTTTATTTTTGTTGTTTTTGTTTCTAAGGATCAGCTTTGCTCTTATGCTTTTTATGGAGTTAATTACAAAACCAGCTAGTACTGAGCTCTAGATATGTCCTAGCAGAGACACTACATTGACCTCAGCCTCAAGGTGTTACCTCTTATGAGACATGCACTTAAGTGGGTCACTAATTTTTCCGTTAAGTTGAATGAGTCTTCTCAAACTGTCCTGAATGCAACTTGAAAGTCCTAAGTCTTAGTCTCCCTCGCAACCTGACACTTACCTGTGTATACAACAAGCCACTTATTTCCAGAGGAACTGAGGCAGTGTCACTGCCACCAACTATACCCTCATTATTGTGTTCTTGGTAGAGACCATGGGGATTTCTCAACCATAAACAGGAATCTCAGATTCTCTGGTGCTGAGCTCGAGAGCTGATTTGGGAATAGGAGATTTACTCACCAAATGCATCCATTTAACCTTCTCTGTAACCATGACCTGTTATTCAGACTTGTACAGGCTGGTGAACAAAGTATGGCTTTTCTTGTTTCATTGCATCTGGGTGTCTAGGAAAGCCACATTTCCCCTTGATGCTTATGTGTTGCCTACACATGCCCACCATTCTGTTCAGCCCAGAGCCAGCAAATGAGAAATATCTATTATTCTTGGGCCCCAATGTTATCAAAAGAGTACAACTTCTATGAGGATGGGGTTAAGGTACGCATGTCATCTTCTGCATACTCTGTCTTCCTGTTGGAGAACAAAAGAGGCAGACAATATAAAGACTCTGAAAAGCTTGCAATAAAGAATGGTATTTGGCTTTCTGAATCGCACACACACAGTGTTCCAAATACATATTTTTGCAAGATTCGTTTTGCCCACCATCATCTTGGGAAACGTTTGTCCCCAGAATAAAGTTCAAAAGTTCCCATTGGTAGTTGGGAAGTCCCATTAGCCTGCAAGTCTCATTAGCCACTTTTCCTAAATGAGTTGTTCTTCTCGTTATCGTCCATGTCGACCTCCTCCAAGGCTGAGCCTGCCTGTAGCTACCCCCACCTACTGGGGTGCAAGTGTCCTTAGCCACTTGTTGCCTTAACCATCAAGGAACCCTGCTCTTCACCTCATAAACACAAATGATACTCACTTCAGTATCCCAGTCCTCCCACACAGCTTTCTAGAGCATTCTTTGCTATGCTGAATTGCTACTTTGGGACCTTAGCATGGGATACCATACCTGGCAAGAAGCCTAGAAGCAAGAAGTGGGCCTTGAATGGTTCTCTGAATTTAAATCCCCTCTTTCAGTTCTGCTACCCAGAGGCACCAAAAGCAAAGGGTAAAATTGAGGTAGGGGAGGGGCAACAGGCGGGGACTTCTGTGCGTTAGGCCCCAAGGCTACAGACACCTTTAACTCCTGCAGTTGTCAATGAAAGATTTAAGGTCCTTCTTAGAGAGAAGCCCCCACCTCCACCTGACCCCCACTTTCGCCTCAGACACTTTCTCCATAAGGGACTTGGCCACTTCTCAAAACTCTGGCACATCCTGGCTGGAGCTGGCTGTGGGCCGGGCACCCCCCGGGCAGCCGGGCAGGGCGGGGTGTCCTGGACAGCCGCGGATGGGCCTCACACCCAGGCTGGGCCAGGACACCCCGTCCTTGGCCGAGGCCCAAACCGGCTCTGTTTACAGAATCTGTCAGCTCTTTCCCCCTCTCCCCCACCCGTCACTTCCCCTACAGTCCTGGGGGCTGGGAACGGCTGCCAAATCTCAGGCTGGCCCCTCACCCACCCCTCTTCTGGACTTCTACGACCCATCCGCCCCCGACTCCAGACGACGAGCTCCCTCTTCAAAGCGTTAAGTGGCACTCCACCCCGGTGAAATCCGCACTTGAAAAGAGAAACCTGCAGAACGCTTACGCCCAAGGAAAGTTTAGCGCTGTGCGGGCCGGCGTGGGGAAGGTTTTAGGTGCACACCTCCAGCCAGCCCGAAAGGAGCTCCCTGCTGCTCCCGACCCCAAACCCAAGGGCCCGGGAGAGGTTTCCCACAGCTGCCTCGCGGCGGCTGGGGCTTTCGGAGAAAGCTATGTTTCGCGATAAGGCCAACTGCCGCGGGCCCGCAGTGACTCAGCTCCCGCCGCGGCAGGGCCGCCCCGCAGGCCGCCGGGGAGCGGGACAGGCGGGGCCGGAGCTGAGGCGCCCCCGCCCGGGCCCGCCCCCCCAGCTCCGGGAACCGCGGCCCGCCACCCCCAGCTTCCCAGAGGCTCCCGGATTTCCCACGGGTTTCCCCATATGCCTCAAATAGTAACTGAGGCTGGCATTTGTGGGCCGACGCTCTGATAGATACTTCACGGGCAATCTTTCATTTGTTACCCCCAACCAGCTTAAGAGACAGGAAGGAGTCGCTCAGGAAACTGAGGTTCAGAGAAGCCAAGTCACTTGCTGAAGGTCACACAGCTATGAGAGATAGGGGCTGCAGCTTCCAAAGCCCGAGTTCTAGCTCACCTCTTTCTAGAGGTAATGTCGCACCCTTCCACCTAGCCTTCTCAGGCAAAATCAGGAGGCTGAATAGTCTGGCCTGGGGATTGACTTTATGCAAAAAGATGTTTAATTTGGTATTCTTTTATTTTATTGAATATTTTATCTTGGTTTGGGTGAAAGTTTACTGAGCAGATTAATTTCGCCATTCAATAATTTATACACATTCCATTTCGTGGCAGTTGCAGTATCCTCAATGTAGAAGCTTTCTTCCCTGAGTTCCCCATTTCCACTCATCTTTCCTGCTCCACCCTTCTGAACTTCGTTTTCCACAGCTGCTGCCCTTTATGTGTTGTGTGGTTGATCGTTTTGAGGAGAACTTTTTCATAGGTACTGCTGTTCACTTCATATCCTCACTTTGATTAAAGAGTATCATTGTTTGCTTGAAAGATTGGGATTGGGTTCAATTCCAAGTTTGAAGGGTGTCTAAGGGCCATGGTCTCAAGTTTCACCAGTCTTTATGGAGCCAGTAAGTCTGGTTTTCTTTATGATTTTGAATTCTGTTCTACATTTTTCTCCCATTTTGTCCAGTACTTTCTATTGTGATTCTGCTCAAATTTATTGGTAGCAGGGCACCAGCTAGTTCTTCTCATCTCAGGAGAGTAGGTTGTGCGGTCTATTAAGCCTTTGAACAATTTATTTTCTTGAGCTTCATTTTCTTCACTTTTTCTTGCTCCAGATGCGAAGAGACCAATAGTGTGCGTCGATAGCTGCTCACAAGCTTTTAAGATCCTGGTGGCTACTCACCAAAGTAAGGTGTAGAACATTGCTTTTATGCACTATACATGAGGCTGGACTCTGTGAGGAGGAATGTGGCATCAGGATCAGAGGAAGACTCATCAAGAACCTGTGTTATACAGATGACACAACATTGTTTGCTGAAAGTGAGGAGAACTTGAAACACTTGCTAGAGAAGATAAAGAACTATATCTTTCAATATGGATTATATCTCAACATCAGGAAAACAAAGGTCCTCACCACAGGGCAAATGGTTAATGGATAGATGGAAGATTGAAGCTGCCAATGATTTCATCTTGCTTGGATCAACAATCAACACCTTTTGTACCAGCAGTCAGGAAATGAAGAGATGTATTGCGTTAGACAAATATGCTGTCAGGGACCTCTCAAAAATACTTAAGAGTAATGATGTCAGTTTGAAGACTAAAGTATGACTTATTCTGACCTTGATTTTCTAAATCACCTCAATCAGAGAGCTGAACAATAAGGATGACAAAATAATTGATTTCTTAGAGTTATAGTGCTGGAGAAAAGTGCTGGATATCCCATAGACTGCAAAAAGAACAGTTATATCTTGGGGAAAAAAATGCAGCCTGAGGGCTACATGAAGGAAAAGATGATGAAGCTTCATTTCTCATACTTTGGACATGTTGCCAGGTGAAGCCATTCCTTGGAAAAGAACATCATGCTTGGAGAGATGGAGAATCAGTGAAAGAAAGGAGGAGTCCCAATGAGATGGATTGATAAGAGTGAGTCAGAGATGATGTGGATGGCATAGGTTAGTGCAGAGCTTGGGTCTGTTGTTCTTAGGGTCACTATGAGTCATACTTGACTCAAAAACACCTAACAATAGCAACAACATGCAATTGATAAAGCTGTCCACTGAAACTGTGGCCCTCACATTTCAAGTCTAGTGACTCAATCTCACAATATTTGGTTACGGCTAAGAAGTTTGCAGAAATCAAGCCCTTATTCCACCCCTCCCCTCCTTACCATTTCTATTTCTTTATAGCTTGTGGCAAACACTAATCATGATTTGGAAATCATCCCTTGTATGCTCTGCTTCTTGTTGTTTTGAGTACCACTCATAGTGACCTTGTGAACAACAGAGCTGAACCCTGTCCTATCCTGTGCCATCCTCATCATCTCTGACACATTTGAGCCCATTGCTTCAGTGTGTCAATCCATCTAGTTGAAGGTCCTTCTCCCTTTTGCTGATTTTCCACCTTTCCAAACATGATGCCCCTTTCTAAAGAATAGCCCTTCCTAACAATATACCCAAAGTATGCTAGATGAATTTTTGCTTCTGAGAGCACTCTAACTCTGCTTTCTCCAAGGCATATTTATTTCTTCTTTTGGCAGTCCATGGGGTGTTCAGTACTGTTCTCCAACACCACAACTCAAAAACATCTTCTTCTGTCATCCTTAGTCCAGCTGCCAGATACATAGCAAGTGATTGAAAAGACCATGGCGTGAATCAGGTCCACCTTAGTCTGTAAACAGACATCATTGCTCCACAGTATGCCTAGAAATATTTGTAGCATATAGAAATATATATGTAGATAACTTCCAACTTCTGTCAAACATATGTCTATACTCATGAGCATACTCTTGTTCACCATCCCACCCTGTTCAGCTTACATATCTTTCTATGTATGCACTTAGAAATTATTGATTTTTTAATACAATTAGTGTTTCTCAGTGTTGCCTCAAATATCTTTGTGAGGTAAGTCTTGTTGTTGTTAAGTGCCGTCGAGTCTCAGGCGACTCATAGCAACCCTATGAACCAAAGTCCTGGACATCTATATAACGTTCGTCCTTTTTCCAGGTTCACTGGGTTTTCAGAGGCAAGCTATTATGAAGTGGAAGCCACTCCTGCTTCCAAGCTTGTTTTAATCGGGGAGCTCCACCAAAAACTGTCCACCATGGGTAACCATTCTTGCATTTGACCTATCAATGTCACAGTGTTCGGCTTCACAGCAACCATGAGATGTATGTATATATATATATATATATATATATATATATAATGAGATACTTCTGTATAGCAAGGGGACAGACCAGGGTTACACGACCCTAGAACAATGTTTCACCAAAAACAATTAAAGGCAGGCCTGAGGGCCTCCGAGTAGAGTCACCCCCTTTTGGCTTACGAGCATGGCTTTGGCTTTCTGTCCGCTAGGCGCTCTCTCTCTGTCTGTCTCTCTGTCTCTCTCTCTATGCTAGAGATACGGCTTAGTCTGCTGAATTCTCAGCATGGTTTCAGTAGCTAACACAGTTCCCCAGCCCCAAGCTTATCTTTTACCTTCACCCTGAGGGAAATTCCTCTACTTAAGGCTGGGCCCCTAAGGAATATTGTCATCCCAGTCACCAGCCCTGCCTTCTGTAGAGATGCAATCTCCAGAAAGTCCCTGATTTGCTCACAGATTAGCCACTGAAACCTGGGGCCCTGACCAGCAGAAGCAACTGGCCTTCCCTAATCACTGCCTCCAACTGGCCTCAGCCCACATGGGTTTATGGCCAGGATAGTGTCACAGAAGACCAGGCCGAAGCCTCCAAAGGGGCCAAACAGTAAAAATAAAGCAAAAAACTATCTCTGCACCCTGGGGCTGCCCTGTGAAGGAGAGAGCGGCCTGGGCTGGAGGATCACCTGTGGAAGAACCTTCTGTACCATGCCACACCACACCACACTACACCACACCACACCACACCACACCACACCACACCACACCACACCACACACAATTCCAAAGAAGAGTGGTATTGGGATGAGATAGATGACCTTTCAAGTCCTAAATTCCTCTTTTCTGAGTCAAGCAGTGTCCAAGTGGATAGTTGTGCAGACATTGCTTAAAGGGAAACATTCCCAGACCCTCCCACTTCCTTCCCTGGGCAGTTCAGGGCAGGGGACAGTGCTCTTTGACCTCTTTCTTCTAGAGTTTTGATTTTCCTCCTGGAAACTCAGTCAGTAGTGAGAAAATGTTGGGAAGAAGATAACGCCCACATGTCCTTGCCCCAGATTGCCACTCTGTCTCAGTGGCTAGTATGTGTGTGGGTTCTGGAAGGCTCTGATTCACTGGAAAGAAGAAAGGAGGGTGGGGATGGAAAGTAAGCAGGAGGCTGAGGTAGAAAAGAGAAAGAGGATTGAGTAGGAGGCTGCAGGCAGAGGCTTCTGGTAATAACAAAGATTCTAGTCTGAGATCTGGGCGCTTGTACCCTAAATTAGATACTAAGTGCCACCTCTATGTGCCAGGCACAGCACTAGCTTCTTCCACATTTTGTCAAATGTAGTTTTGCCTATGAGGTTGTTATTGTTGTTGTTAGGTGCCATTGAGTTGACAGTAGGGATAGTGACTCTGTGAACAAAAGATGTGAACACTGACCTATCCTGTATCATCTTTGTCATCTATGCAATCTGTCTCACTGAGGCTCTTTGCCTCCTCCACTGACCTCTGCTTTTCTGAGCTTGATGTCTTTTTCCAAACATTTGGTCCCTCCTAGCAACATGCCTAAAGTATGTGAGACAAAGTTTCTCTCCTGCACCCTGGCTGTACTCTCTCTCAAAGTATTTGTTCTCTTGGCAATTCATGAGTAGGTGCTATTATTACCTCCATTTTACAGATGGCAAAATCAAGGCTTAGAAAGGTTAAGTAACTTTCCATGGGAGGAGGTGGAATTTAGACTCAGTCTGGAGCAATGAGGTCACCAAGATTGATGTCACTCTATGTAGTAACTGATGGTTTCACCCTGTCTAACTCTAAGAATCTTCTTCTGTACCAGAGTACACGGGTTTCTTTTTTGTTTGTCATCAGATTTGATAGTAGAATAATATGCGACAAATGTAGTTGTAGATAGCTTATAAGTAGTATTTCTTAAAACAACTATGAAATATCATCTCACCCCAGTAAGAACAGCAAAATTTAACAGAACAGCAAGCAACAGATGCTGGCAAGGTTGTGGAAAACCTGGAACCCTTATTGGTGGAAGAGTAGAATGGTGTAACTACTGTGGAAGGCTATATGGCGCTTTCTCAAAAAGTTGCAAATAGAGATACCATTTGACCCAGGAATTCCACTACTGGGAATATACCCCAAAGAGACCATAACTGACACCCAAGCAGATATATGCACACCCATGTTTATCGCGGCTTTGTTCACAATAGCAAGGAGCTGGAAACAATCTAAGTGCCTATCAACAAACAAATGGACAGAGAAACTGTGGCATATTCACACAATGGAAAACTATGCTGCATTGAAAAGCAAGGAACTCATGCAATATTCAAAATGGGTGACCCAGGAGGACATTATGCTGAGTGAAGTATCTCAGTCACAAAAGGACAAATACTGCATGGTGCCACTGTTGTAAAACAAGACTGACCTCGGGGTTGGGGGGAGACTGTGAAAGATGGGTTCAATAATGTATACTACATTGAAACAGATGAGGGAGAAAACTGTTTAAAAGGGATATGTGATTAGGTATTTTTGTCATG
>NW_006399814.1:12162206-12192096 GCF_000299155.1 Elephantulus edwardii
AAAAAAGAAACACAACTGGAGAGAATATGGTACCACCAATGAAATGTATGGTACCATAATCTAATTTAGTTGTTCTTGACAGCCAGCTATTAATCCTTGTTTGTATCTAATTTTTATATTCCAAACACCAATAACTATCTGTTACCTGTGTACCTTGACCGTATGTTTGATCGATTTCATGTTGCAGAAGTTGGTAAAGATCTTCAGTGTTTTTTTTTTTAAAAGTAGTATTTCTTGTTGTTCTTACATACTGTTGAGTCCACACTCATAGCTGGCCCTGCAGAGGGTTTTCAGAGGCTGTAAATCCAGGCCACGGTCTTCGCAATTAGTTGCTTTGTGTCAGAGAGCTGGACAATGACTAAGGATGACAGAAGAAGAATCGATGCCTTTGAGTTGTGATGCTGGAAAAGAGTCTTGAACATACCATGGACTGCCAAGAAAACAAATAGGAAACAAGTTACTCCTTGGAGGCTAAGATTTGGAAGCTCCGTTTCACATACTTTGGGCATGTGGCCAGGAGAGACCTGTTCTTGAAGAAGGACATCATGTTTGGAAGAGTCGAGGGACAGAGCAGGAGAGGAATACCTGGATGAGATGAATTGATACAGTAACTAGGGCAATGGGGGTTAGTGTGTCAAAATTAGTGAGATTGGCTCAGAACAGGGCAGAGTTCAGAGCTGCTGTACATAGGGTCTCTATGGGTCACAGGGGCCTTGACAGCACACAAAAACAACAACAACAACAAATCACATAGGGAGTATATTTCCCATCTTGCAGCTGGTGGATTCAAACCAAATGCCTTTGGGTTGGCAGTGCAACTTCTTACCACTAGGTCACCAGAGCTCAGTATTTCTTAGACACCAATAAATTGGTTTGTAAAATTGTTCTTCGTTATTAAGTAGAAGGGTTAACATTTTCTCCTCTTCTTTTCATTTAATTACTACTTCATTCTCAAAACAGCTATTGATATAGGTCCACAAACAGTAATTACCAGAATATTGTTCCTAAAACACTTAAAATTTTTACAAAATGAGTGACTATAAAAACACTAGCAGTAATGGAAACAATACCGAATGCTTGTCAAGCTTGTAGGTGAAACCATGTGATTTGAAGCATCACTGTAATTGCCTAACAATTGCAGCTCTCACTGAATATATTAGAAGGTTTAAAAGGTAAATGAGCTTAGAGTTTTAGCCTTGAAAATATATCGATACATATAATTTGGTCCTTATGAAAAATACCTGCAGAGATAATTTTATTAAAAATAGTCAACTTATGTTGGAACAATGCAAAAAAATGTTACAGTCCTTGTTTTGGTGTCATTCCCTCTAACAGCATCACCTGGGACAGTCTAGTCCTCTGTGCACCTGTGCCCCTGATGACATCACTGCTCTGCGGCCCTCCCTTCCCTTGGTTCTGGTTCAGCTTCTTGCCCAGGTTCTGGCTCAAGTTGCCTGCCCCCTCTCTCTTCCCTCCATTCTAAAGTTGTCTGTCTTGGAGACTAGCACCCAGTAACCAGGCAGATAGTGCCCAGTTGCCAAAAGCCCAGCCCTTGCCTGGCATGCTTCCTCTTCCACTGACAGAAGCCTTGTCCAGCCAGAGCAGCTTGGCTAGTCAGCAACAGGCTGGCATCATGGCTGCATTAGACCTTGTGCAGAGAGCCCATTTTTGACCAAGGCTGGGATCAAAGCCCAAAACGGCAGGAGCTAGATAGATTGTGGAGAGGAGTGTTTTGGCTACTGTTGGATCTTGTGTACCAAAGGAAGGTTGGAGAGGAGGCATTGCTAGACCAAAAAGTGTGCCCAGGTACTCTGTTACCTGAGAACACACCTTATTCCATAAAGGTGGAGGAAGATTTGAGACAGTGATTTAGAATAGCTGTAAAGTGAAAGTTCTTTTAATTTTAAGGTGGTATTGGAGGACTCCCAAGGACTCCCCCAGCCCCATATTGAATAACGATCTGACTGGAGGCATCCTCTAGCCAACTGCAATCATCCTGGTCACCATCAAAAAACCCAGTTTAGTGTCATTTAGTCCTTCGGAGGCTATTCTCCCTTTAGCTAAAAGCGCCCCCTCCCAACTCTTCCCTTCACTCTCACTTGACTCTTCATCTTTCCTTGAAAACAAATTGTTCCCAATTTTAGAATATCATAATTCCCTCCAAAGAGCAATCTTGTGAATGTCAAGGGGAAATTATTGAATTATCCTGGTTGGCAGAAAAAAAAAATCTAATTTATAGCAAAGAATTTCTCCTGAAGTTTTAATAGATTCCACCCCCCTCCCCCCCCCCCGCCCTTCAATGGCTTTTAAGGCACAATAGTTTCCCAGGCTTGAAAGTTTAGTTTTGAAACACTGACATTGCTTTTCAGTTCCTGATTTATTGTTAGCTCTCTGCTTTTGAGCCTGACAGCAAACTCCACCTCTTATCTTCCTTTAGACATAAAGGACTGTGCTTTCTGATCAGCCTGCTGTATCTGGTGGCACTGCCATCTCATTAAGGTTGTGAGAGGCCCTGGAGACCTGGTGGAACCCTCTTCCTTTCCTTAACATATTCTCAGAGGTAAGTGCCCTCTCTGAGGGTTTGCTGAAGTGTAACCTCAATGCTACGCCTTTGAGACACGTCTGGCATTTGAGGTCCCATGGAGTCAGGGGTATAGGCTATTCCCCTCACTGACCTCTCTTCACTTACTATAAAGGTGCCTGACACACAGAAAAGGGACAGAAAACAGGTGTGGGATGAAATAGACAGGGACTGTGGTTCAGTGTCAGCATCCCTGCTTGGGCTGATGATGTAGCTCGGGCTCCCATCAGCAAAGAAACTGTGTTGACATCTTTGCACAGGCTCCCAACGAATGCACTGGAGCAGACTTCCCACATAGCACAGTGGAAAGCAGGCAAGGGTGTCTGTCACTGGAGAGTCTTGAACTATGGGACTATCAGTTCTGGTGCGAGGAGCTAGATGACTTCAGGTAAAGGCACCCCCTCTCCAAAAGATGGGCAGCTCATTGAGCTCTCTGCCACCTTTCAAGAGGATCTGACAAAGACAATGCTTATGCAAGGCTTGCTAAGGAGACTGGGATTTTTAAGTGAATGACCAGCTGAGGAGGGAGCTATTTAGCCACACACAGCCTTCTTAAGCCATTGGAAGGGGAGACCTTTTGGAGCAGTGGCTAAGCATTTGGGAAGCATTGGCTGCTAGCTGAAAGGTTGGCAGTTGAAAACTGTAAGTTGCTTTGCCTGAGAAAGACATAGTAGTCAGCTTCCTGAAAATGTTCAGCCTTGGAAAGCCTATAAGGAGGTTCAGTTGTGTCCTGTGGGGTCACTGAGTAGGAATCAACTTGATGGCAGTGGGATTGGTTTGAGTTTTAGCTGGTGGAGTGATGATACTCATTTTAGAGATGCAGAAATCGAGGCTGGGGCAGGCACTGAGGAAGCTTTGATACATGGCCAAGAGGACACTCAGATGCAGGTGTTCCACACCCTGGGGCTCTTCTCGTAGAAGTGCTGGAGTCCGTATGAGACTCTTTGACAGCCTGAGCTAGTTGGATCCAACAGAGAGGCTGAGTTCCTTAGGGAGAAGGTGGGAGGGGAGGGGTTCCTCAGGCACTGGAGGAGGCAGACTACCATCCAGTTTGGGGCTGACTAACAAGCCTATGGGGACATTTTCCTGAATGTCACAGCTATTCTCTAGAGGTTTCTTTTAGCAATCCTCCCATCTTTTTTCATTTACCCAAATATCCAGAGCCCTGGCGGCTTTAGGCTTTCTCTGCAGATATTCCTGCTGTGGTCACAGAGTGAGGAACAAGGACAGTCTGTCCTCTTGACTTCATTCTTTTTTTCTTTGTTGTCCTTTTCTCTGTTCCTTCCCAATTGCCTGACCCTTCACCACTGCTCCCATCTCCTATCATGGGTTTCCTATCATAGGGGAGTATCAGGGACAGAGCACAATGGTCTAATCCCAGGAATTTTTAGAAGTTTCACGGGACTAGGGCTCATGTTGTTATTGTTGTTAAGTGCTGTGGAGTCGTAGGTGACTCATAGCGACCCTATGAACGAAAGTCCTCAACGGTCGTGTGACTTTCATCCTTTCTCCAGGTTCGTAGGGTTTCCTGAGGCAAGCTATTTATGGAAGCGATGCCACTCCTGCTTCCAAGCTTGTTTTAGCCGGGGAGAGCCACCAAACACTGTCCACCGTGGTAACCATTATCGCATTTGACATGTCAGTATCACAGTGCTCAGCCTCACAACGACCACAAGTTGCCTCTGTATGGCAAGTAGACACACCAGGGCTATATGACCTAGAAGAATGTTTCACCAAAAACAATTAAAGAGAGGCCTTAGGGCCGTGGATTAGAATCACCCACCTGTGGCTTGGTAGCATCGCTTTCAGTCCAATAGGCCAACTGGTCTCTCTCTATGTTGTTAAGTGCCGTCGAGTCATAGGCGACTCATAGCGACCCTATGAACGAAAGTCCTCGACAGTTGTGTGACTTTCATCCTTTCTCCATGTTCATAGGGCTCATACTAGCCAGAATTATAGTGGGAGACCCAGAAAACATCATCTCATAGACACAAGGGACGTGGTGTGTGATTGGCTTTGTTTACCACCCTGAGCAAGAAGGCAAGACAGGGAAGGTGAGTCTTTCCCACTCCGTGCCCAGCGCACTGGGACAGGAGAATGGCAGGTAGGGAGTTTGCTGCTCCTGGCAATGGCAGATGGAGACTGGAAATGTAGGTGACCGTGTGATCTGGGGAAACCCCTCAGAGACATCTTGTAGAACTTGTGGTGGAATTGGGGCAGCTGCTTGGGTAACACACTGAACCTGGATTTCCCCCAGATGGCCTAGTCCAATCACCATCAGCTCCTGTCTTCACAACCTTGCTGTCTTCAGCTGGTCTCTCCCGATGACCTGGCCCTGACCTGCCTCAGCAGCTCCCATTCTGTACAGGGCCAGGGCCAGGCCCAGTCCCTGCCTAAAATGGACACTGACCACTCTGTGAGATCCCTCCCACCCTAGTCAGCACTCTGGGGTAAATTGCTAGCCCAGCCAGGGGAGTGTTTTGAAGGAGTACATAAACTATAGGAGGTGGTGGGTCAGGGACAGGTGTTCTGCTCAACTGTGGGGGCAGAACCAGGCCTGGAGCTGAGGACCATGGCGACTTTGCTCCTGTATGGAAAACATCCAAAGCTGCAAAAGCACAACCAGAAAGCATCATGGGAATAGAGCTCTCTGTCCCAGATGCATTTCTCCAAAGGCTGTCTGTCTCTCAAGGGTACACCAGACAAACTTTCTTAAGAGACAAAGGGAGCTACCCTTCTGTGAGTCTACCCTGTCACTCCAGGTTTCATGATTTTCCAAAATGCCACTTCTGCTGGGACACCTCTCGAGGACTTACTCTTTCCCAGAGCCTCTGGCCAAGGCAGCTGCATCTCAGGCCACCTAACTCCCTTCCCACAACTCCTCCCTTTACCCTCTGGCAGCAATGTGACTGCAGCAGATGTGGCTGTGAGCCAGGCCTAGGACATCAGAGTGGCTGGTGGGGGACAGTGGCTGGTGGGGGACAGGGGCTTGTATCTTCTTAAAGTAAAAGGAGAAGGAAACCTGAGCAGGCTGGTCATCGGATCCAGCTCCTAGGGGTGGGGAGCTTGGGGAGAGGCCAAGGGTGGGATATTTTCCTGAGGCTGTCAGGGAGCAGGCTTCCAGGATAAGGGCAGATAGGGGCACTACAGCACTGATGGATACTTTCTGGAAAGGCAAAATGGGGATCAGGGGTCATCCAAAAGCTACTGAGGGGACCGCAAATGTGTGGGGAGTGAATCAGGTTCTCTATCTTGAGGTTCTCCATAGGGGAAAATTCCATAGGGGATCAGTCTTTGGGGCCCTCGTCCCCATCTACAGTCTGGTAAGGTGAAGGATAGGGCAGCCCAGCTCTGGAAGGCACTTTGCCTGGGCAGGGTCCTGGCTCCACCTAGTAATCTCCCCCAAGTGCTATATAGCCCATGCCAACCAGTCATTCTGAGCAGACCTCAAGCCAGGCACCTTGCCTCGGTTTCCAAAGCTTTGCCCTCTGGTGAGTAATTTCTCAGGGTTTGTGCCTGGCATTAAGATCAGAGGTTTTGCTCCTCATCTCTGAAGGAATCACAAGGGAGAGCTCACTCGGGGGCCCTGGGGGATGCTTCTGATCTGACAGTGAGCTCTGGAGGTAGGACTGGAGGACATGTGTGGACCTGAAGCACTTGGGGCTGGAGGCTCCTGCACTGGGTCCTCCAGCCCACGCACTCTGGCACGGGCTCACTGGGTATGCATCTGAAGGGCTCCGGAGAGTGGCACACTTATCAATGGACATGCACAAGGCATACCTGTCACCTCAGCTGCCTGCTGGTCCTTCAGTCCACTGCACCTCACCAGGCAGCCAGGGCACTGGGCACTGGAGCCTGAGCTTAAACTCCAGTCAGAAGACCAGGGTTAAACTCAGAGAACTTTCTGAATAGGAAGATTCTGACGGTTGGCTAGGAAAGGTGGGAGACAGAAAGCAGATCAGCCTGGAGTAGCCTGGTTCTGGCCTTGTTCCTTTCAAGTGTTCTTCTACCAGTTAGGTTTCAGGAAATGGCATTACTATTCACCTACCATCCCATCTCCCTCAGGCCCTCAGGTGAGAAGCCCCACAGTCCCATGGCAATTTCAGCAGCAAGCCTTGGCGCCTCTTCCTCCAAAGTACATAAGGGGTCTGTGTACTTACCACTGTTGTTTCTCATTTGGGTGCCTGTGGCAGCCTCCCACCCATGCCCCCTGCTGTCCATTCTCCACCCAACGGCCACAGTGAGCCACTCAAAATGCAGCTCAAATGGTTCTCTTACCAGCTCAAACCCTACAGGCTGGCTCTGATTCCCCTTAGGTAGAGAGGTCTTGCTCAGTCAGGGCTCCATCTCCATCTCCTGTTGTCTGACTGTACTCAGCCACGGGCCTTCATTCTGTGGTCTCCCAGCTCCTTACTAAAACTCCTCTATCTCCCTCACCCCTTGACTGTCACCTACTCTAAGTATCTCAGTCCACTAGCCCCATTCAGGGCTCTGAGAATCCCTGCTGAACATCAGCCCACTTGACCTAGCATCTGTCACCCCTTCCTGTTAAAGTTCTTTGTATTTAAGTCTCTACTACTAAGCTAACAGTCACAATGAAGACAACATGCAAATAAATGACCCATAATTGGTTGTCGTCGTCATCATCATCATCATCATCATCATCATCATCATCAATAACTCTTCTTGTTATGGCCCATCAAGTCAGAACTGACTCATAACTTCATCAGGTTTTAAAGCCTCTGGTGGCCCAATAGCAAGAAATTGTGCTGCGATCTCAAAAGCACGTAGTGTGAGACTACCAGCTGCTCCACAGGAGAAGGATGGGCAATCTCCTTTCATGCAATAACTGCCTCTGAAAACCCACTGGAGGGTCAGCTATAGGTTGATTCCAACTCGACGGTAAACAACAACAACCACATACATCACACAGGAGATGATCCATAAAATACTAATTTTTCTCCAGAGGAGCAGCTGGTGGATTTGAACTGTGTACCTTTGGGTTGACAGTGAAACTCCTTATCAATATATTTTATGTGTAAGCATTGTCCTAAACACTGGGAAATTAAGTAATCTAATCTTTATTGATCCAAAGCTATTTTAATTCTCAGACTCAGACCTCTGGACTTCTGGGACTGTGGGTGGAAGAAGACTCATCAACAACCTGTGTCATGCAGATGATACACCTTGTTTGCTGAAACTGAGGAGGAACTGAAGTACTTGTTGCAGAAGGTCAAGGACTGCAGCCTTCCATATGCATTGAAGCTCAATGTCAAGAAGATTCTCACCACTGGGCCGATTGGCAGCATCATGATAGTTGGTGAAGAGATTGAGATTGTTAACAGCTTTAGTCTGCTTGGCTCCAAAATCAATACTCCTGAGACCAGCAGCCAGCAAATCTAAAGATGAATTGCATTGGGAATCTGATGTCAGCAAAGTCTCTAAAGTACTGAAGAGCAATGATGTCAGTCTGCAGACTAAGAAGCACCTGATTCAGGCCATGGTCTATCTTACAGACAAGGAGACTGGTAAGTAACTATAATGGGCTTCCCCAACCCAGATGAAAATAGGAATGAAGGGAAGGAAATAAGGGAGTATGAACCTGTGGAAATAGTTAGCTAAGCCATCTGAGAAAGCATCTTCTTTGAGAAAGCAGAGATCTAGAGATGAATAGGAGCTAAACAAAGAGAAGAGGAATCATATTCCAGGTGAAGAGAACCACATGTACAAAGCCTGGGTTGGGGAGGGTTGACAGGTTCTAAGAGGGAAGGGCCAGAGTGAAAGATAACTGAAAATCTGGAAACCAGAACTAAGGCTATAGACTTCCTGGGCTGTGTACTTCTCTCTATACTCCACAGCCCGAAGGAAATTCTGGTGGCTTCTTTTTGTTGTTACTAGGTACCACAGAGCTGAGTAAAATTGTAGCAGCAAGAAGCTGCACTGCAATCCCAGAGGTGCCTGGTTCAAATCCACCAGATGCTCTGGGGAGAAGGAGGGACCATCTCCTCCTGTGCCAGTCAGATCTGATTTGACGGTAAACACACAAAAAATAATAAAATAAAATAAGATAAGATAAAATAAAATAAAATAAAATAAAATAGTTGAGTACAACTCATAGCGACCCTATGACAATGGACATGAACCCTGTGTTATACTGTGTCATTCTCATAAATTCCGACACATTTGAGCCCATTGTTGCAGTCACTGTGTCAATCCATCTTGTGAGTGTCTTCCTCTCTTTCACTGACCCTTCATCTTTCCAAGCATATATCTCTCTCCAAGGAATTGACTGTCCTTGCAACATGCCTAAAGTGGGAGAAAGGAAGCTTAGCCATCTTTGCCTCCAAGAAATAAGGTTGTACTTTCTCCAAGACATATTTGTTTATTCTTTTGACAGCTCAGTACTCTCTCCAATAGTATAACTCAAAGGCATCAATTTTTCTATGACCTATATTCGTTTTCCAGCTGTCAAATGCCTAGCAAGCAAGTGATTGAAAAGACCAAAGCCTGAATCAGGCACACCTTAGTCTTCAAACTGACATCATTGCTCTTCCATATTTTAGAGAGATCCCTGACAGTGGATTTGCCCAATACAATATGTTTTCTGATCTTCTGTTTGCTGGTACCAAGGGTGCTGATCGTTGATCCAAGCCAAGATGAAATAATTGACAACTTCAATCCTTTCTCCATCTTTCTGTTACTCCAGGGGTGAGTACCTGTGTTTTCTTGATATTGAGATGCAATCCATCCCAAAAGCTATAATCCTTCGATCTTTCTGGTAGTTTAGTGGTAAAGAAGTGCACTGCCAATGCAGAGGCATGGGGTTTGAAGTCGCCAGCTGCTCAGCAGGAGAAAGATGGGCAGTCTCCTCTGGTGTGATTTACTACCTCTGGAAACCCGATGGCGGGTCAGCTGTGCGCCAGTTCAGATTCAACACTACATAACAACAACAACCACTACAGCCCAAGGTTAACTTCCATTGTCTCAGACAGCACCCCACTCCCCAATTCCTATTGGGGTTATACAATGCACATCCAAATGCTCAGAATTTCTCAAGAGCAAGCCCAAGAACTTATTATCAGAAATGTGCAAAGAATATATAAAATATCCCCAACTTTGTTGAAGCTTCTTGAGGCCCCTGTAGCTGATGCTAGCCTCTGACTTGTATTAAAGAAAATATAAGGTATATGTTAAAGAAAGTTAACTCATCTAACTTTATTAAAGGATTAAAGATTCACCACTAGTCAGGGAAACTTTGCACTTAGAGCCTAGGTTCTGAAGAGGAGGCTGTAGAAAAGTGGAGTTATGCATGGACTGTCTCCATTCCTTATTCAAAAGCAGAGCTTCTGAATGTTGCTGATTGGTTGAGGACACTGGCTTGTAGGTCTAGTCAGGACTTGTGGTAAGGTTGGAAGTGGCTGCTATGCATCTGGGACATCCATCCCAGGAATAGGCTGTCCAGTTGTGTCTGTGAGTGCATGAAGCCAAATGTCAGCATCCAATGCCTCCATGCCATGCTGCAGTCAGGTCTGCACTGATGTCAACAGGTTACAGAACCACCAGTGAAAGAGAGTGAGGAACCCCAGGTCCACTTCTTCTCCAGGATCAAACTCTTGAGTCCAATCCCATTACTAACTGATTTTTAAATATAACTGTGGATTTGGAATCCACATCTACATTAGGGCCCAGGTCCCCTTTTTTTTTCACCCTCTTTCCCATGATGTCTGAATCCTGCCTCTTCTCTGTATTCCACAGCTTCTACCCTAGTCCACACCACATCATTGCTCATCCAAAGACATCAACTTCCTCTAAACTTATACTCTCCAGTTCATGATTTATGTGACATTCGGAGCCATCTGTCTAAAATGCTACCTCTCTGAGGAAAAAGTCTTTCCTTGGCTCCTCTAGGGATTTTTTTCACCCTGGTAGAGAACGGTTTGCAGATCAGATAGTCAACCTCTCTGACTACTGCCTTCTCAGACTCTAGGTTCCACCATTACGAATTTTGGGTTCCCCACAGTCATGCTTCCTCTCACCTTCAGGTTTTTGCTCTTGGTGTTCCTTAGATGTTAGCACATTGGGAGAGCCTTCCCTCACGTTCCTAAGCTGGTATGAGAGGTTCCCACGTTGCTACACCATAGTTCCTTCTTCCCAACGAATTATTTCTTTTACCTGGGCTTGAAAAAGAGATGTAGTCCTTCATATGCCTCCTGGAAATGCAGACTGGTGTCCCTAGAAAAATGAAATGCAAGTGTAGCCTTGATTAGCCTTGATCCTTCACCCAATTCTAAGGACGGTGTGGTCTTTTCGCTCCTTGAGTGGAGTGGTCTTGTGGGCTATACTATAAAGTCAATTACTGCTTTCCCAACAAGTCACATGAGTTCTTTATTGTTTGTTTGTAGAGTAACACTAAGCTGACCAGTCAGGATTTGGGGCCTCATAGAGGTCAGGAAAGTGTCCAAGCTGGGGAAGAGTGGGCTTGATTTCCGGTTTTGATTTTCTCTATTTGATCCATACTATAGGAACTCTGGTGACTTAGTAGTAAGGAGTTATGCTGTCAATACAAAAGGAACATGGTTCAAATCCATCAACTGCTCTGTAGGAGAAGAATGAGCAATCTCCTCCATGGTAATTTACGGCCTCTGAAAACCTGCAGGAGGGTCAGTTGGTTCCTACTCAATGACACATAACAAAACAATATTGAGGCTACAGATTTCCATTTCAACCCAGTTTCTGCTTGCAGTGGGGCATTGTGTAGGCCAAGAAGATTGTCCAGAGGCTTGGTTGCCTTTTGAACTTGAGTTTCTGGTTCTGGAGTGACTATAATGAATATTCCCACACAAGCTAGAAATACCTCCCTGGGGCTCTGTTCTTTGAACCTACTTGTAAAAGAACCAAGGGGTCCCCTGCTGAACTTGAGGCTTTCCCCACCCCCACCCTAAGTCAACCCAGGTCACCCCTCTCTAAAACCTTTATTAACTTCTCATCCTTACTTCCACCCTGCCACTACCTTGTCAACAAGTGGTTAAAGAGGGGCCCCTCTCATGCTGGATAAAATAGGTAACCATGTGTCTGTTAACTAGGGGAGCTTTAAGGAAGGGGGGATGGGGATGACACATATTCATTTTACTGTGTATACCTCTGTAATGTGGGAATGTTTTTACAAGCCTGTATCACTCCTGTAATTAAAGATGCAAATCTAATAACCAGCTCCATCCCTTAGGCCATGGGTTCAGAAGGCAAAAGATGGCAAGGATGACTAGGTGAGAGAGCTCAGGAGATGGGCTTGGTCAGTTGAACTACCCCAGTGACAAGGCTGCACTTCGACCAGGTAAAGACGACCCAGAGCCCCAAGATAGGCGGGCTTTGTGGGCTGGTAGAAAAAGAATGATCAAGCACACTCTTGGCTGGAGGAGGAGCATATGGAAGGAGGGCTGGTGAGAGGTGAGTTGGTGTAATGGTGAGTGCTAGGCTGAGATGTTTGTTGTTAAGGGGGTTTCTGAACTGCAGTCATGTGACCTGAGCTGGGCCTTGGGATTAGAGTTGGCAGAGATGAGAGAGAAGCCAGAGCTGCCAAGAGGTTATTTCTTTTTTCATTTTTTAATTTTTTGTTTCAGGAGGCGATTTCTATAAACAAGTGAGGAGGGCAACAAGCAGGGGAAGGATTTCCTGGATGAAACACTGCTCTGACCAGAACCTGAATAATGAGGTGCCCCCCCCCCCCCGCCCCCCCCCCGTCTGCACTGCAGCTCTATCTGTAGCCTCACCAGGCACTGGCATCTCTGTATCTGAGGGGTTTTGGCTCTCTGTAGTGGGTGACGGAGTGCTGTCTGTATGTGGCTCTAGGTTAGCCCAGAGCCTGCTATTTCCTTAGACATCGTAGCCCAGATCTTGGGGTTCCTGACTCTATACCTTCACAGACCAGCTCTGGAGAATGTGTTTGTTCCAGGGTTGTCTGCTGATTTATTTACATCTCACATTTTCCTGGTCCTGGAAGCTTGCATCTCACAAAGAGTGGGGCTTGCCAGCATAAACTAAATCTCACCGTCACGCTGTGAGGCCAGCAGCGAGATGCAGGATGAGTATTTTGGCAACTCTTGGGTCTCTCAGGAGCTCTGGGGAGGCTCAGAAGCCTCAGGTGACTAGCTCTGATAGTAGCTGATGTGGGAGGCCCAGCCTGTTCCAGCACCTAGTTCTGTTTCTCACCTCATCAGATGTTGCTGGGGGCAACCAGGTCCACAGGTCCACCAGGGTTGCTCAGGGTTCCACATGGAGGAGGACTGAGACTTAAGTAGTTTCTAAAAGACTCAGATCCAGAGAGTCCCTTCAACCCCTTTCTCTGCCATTTTTGGCACTTTTGTTATCACGGCCAACTACTGAGGACTTAGCGCTGACAAGTAACCAAACATTAGGGAAAAGGGGCGTCTTCTCCCCTCTTCTGACTCCTCTGAGTTTCTTGGTGGAAAGAGTTCAATGCCACACTCTACTGTGAAGAGTTTCCAGAAAGTTCCAAGCACAGCAAACACGTCAGACAAGGAAATCCCCTTACTTCTACCCCAGGCAATTTCAAAGCTCAACATTCTGGGGCCCGTTTGCTCTGCCTGGGATTCTCTGATCCTCACCTGACTCTTTTTGCAAGGAGTATCTCTTATCTGAAGCTTTACTGTCCCACTAGCACATGGTCCTCCACTATGATGTCTACACCTTGAACTTGACCCATCACTGCGTACTGCACCCTCTGCTGTTGTGGGTTACTGTGTGTCTGGGATGATGCCATTTGAACCTTCCTCTGCTCTGTGTCCCCAGAGTGTAGCCTGGTGCCTAACTCCTAGCAGGTGCTCCATAAGCATCAGTCCCAGACAGATTGCCCATTAAGGTTGTTTTCCCTTTCCTCACCAACCCCTACCAGAATCCCCTCCCCTGCCAAAGGTTGGAGCTTGACCTCAGCCACGCCGAGGGTTTCATCTCAAAAAGTTCTCTCAAATGAAAAGTCTCTAGAGGTCCCACAAGGCCTCTGGTGAACCTGGTATTCAGACCAAGGCAGAATGAGAAGGTTGGGCACGTCAGTAATCCCTTCACTGCTCTGAACTGACCCTTGTGCAGCAGCAGCCTGGTGATGACTGACCACTCACAGGCAATGAAGAGCGTGGCTTGTGGCCCGAGTGAACAAGTGTGCTGTTTGACAGGAAATTCTAACAACTCCAGGGACCCACTGCCTCATCCAGCTTGGACTCTCTCCCCTCAACCACTGACAGGAATGGAATCCAGTGGGAGTGTGCAACTCACCAGGCAGGTAGAGGGTACTTCTGAGTCCTCAACCCACCCACTTTCACCCTCATGATAAAGGACCACCTTCCAGGCCGTTTGCAATGCAAGGAGAAAACCAGCCCCATTCAGAAGGACCTTGGCAGTATCTGCTGTCCTCTTGGGCACCCTGGCCCCAGGCTTCTTGTTCCAGGCTTTGCATTCCTCTAAGATCACAGTGACTTCTGTCCCTGGCCAAATGGCCAAGTCAGAGTTATGCTCTCATTTTGCCAGCACAGCTTTTCCTCCTTGAACTTCTCCCATTTTAGAATCCTCTCGCCAGCTGATGGCTCATCTTGGCCAGGCCTCCACTTCCCACCTCCCACCTCTCACCTCTCCTAGCTTGAGTCAGCACCTCGCTGGCTGTATGGGCCCGGACTCTGGTCCCTAAGTAGGCAGGTTTGTAGCTCAGCTCCAGACACTTCTCCATTTGATCGTTTGGACTCATTGATCAGGAATCATATGATCATTTAAAAACACAGTTCATAGAAATGCACATTTGTGCATCTGCATTTGGATCAGTAAATCATGCTGCCTGAAATATATTTAAATCTACAGGTCTTGGCACAGAAGAAGTCTACACTCACAATGCTTTCTAAGATGATATTCTTATTTTCTGGACTATCTTGATTCCTGGGACCACTCTTTGCTGGCCTTCTTAGACTGGATCTGTTCTTTTATGCTTATTTGTCTCCTGAGCTCCTCTAAGAAATATTTTCTCTTTTACAGCGAGATTCACTAATTATAGGGCAACATGCTAACCTGCGCTCCCCCTGCCTAAACACACACACAATCATCCCCTAGACAAGATGAATCATAAGTCTTTAGGTAGGTCATAGCCCAAGGTGGTAATCTCTCTTTGCCTCCTTCCTCCTTCCTCTCATCTAATGTAACATAATCAGGAACGTTGTTGATGTGTTGAAACTGTCAACTGCCCTCCAATATATAATCCAGTTGATCACATGACCCTCAGACTAAATGCTACATTTCTCACCCTCCTTGAAGCTATGTGGCCGTTTTGACAAATATTATTGGGTGCAGTCAAGTTGACTACTGCTTGTAGCAACAACAGATCAAACTTTGTCCTATCCTGTGTCATCCTCAAGATTTCTGCAACGCTCAAGTGCATTGTTGCAGTCACTGTCAATTCATGTTGCTGCAAGACTTCCTTTCCTTTGCTGATCCTCTACTGGTGCCTCCTGACATGTCAGTATGTGAGATGAAATTTCGCCATCCTGGCCTCTAAGGAGCACCCTGGTTGCACTTTTTTTCCAGACATACTTGTTTGTTCTTTTGGAGGTCCATGGGATAGTCAATACTCTTCTCCAATACTACAGTTTCAAGGTGCTGATTCTTCATCAGTCTTCTTTATTCATTAGCCAACTTTCACATGTATATGAAGCAACTGAAAATGCCATAGCTTGGGTCAGACACACCTTAGTCTTTAATCTTCTCTTTAACACTTTAAAGAGATCCTAGACCGCATATTTTCCTAATGCAAAATACGAATACATTGTTTTCGAGACCAGATTCTTCCAATTTCCCTCACTCCTCCACCCATCAAATTGTACAACCCCATGATTAATTACCCTTCCTGCGCACCCTCATACCTCTGCTTCCACACGTCCCCACCCCCCTTGGATCTTTATACTCATTCTACAGTAATGGTTTTATACAATATTTGTCCTTGTGAGATTGAGTTAGTTCACTCAGCATAATGCTCTCCAGTCCCTCCCAAGTTAGGTAATAATTTACAAAATCATTGCTCCTGCCTGCTGTGCAATATTCCATCATGTGAATGTACCATAATTTCTCAATCCATTCTTTTGTGGTTGGACATCTGGGCTGTTTCCATGTTCTCGCAATGGTGAATAATGCTGCTATGAACACTGGTGTACAAATCTCCATTTGTGCCTCAGTTCTCATTTTCTCAGGGCATATTCCAAGTAGTGGAGTAACTGGGTCATATGGAATTTCTATGTTCAACTTTTTTTTTTTAATTTCCATTCATTCAATGTTGCACACTTTCCTCCTTGAACCTCCTCCTTCCCCCCCACCCCGTTTTGAGAAAGTACCAAACTGCCTTCCAGAATGGTTGTACCATTTTACAATCTCACCAAAAATGTTCTTTTCTCACCACATCCTCTCTAACATTTATTGCTTGCTGCCCTGTTAAACTTTGCCTCTGTTAGTGGAGTAAGATGGTACTTTATTGTGGTTTTGAATTGTATCTCTCTTATTGCCAGTGATTTTGAGCATTTCTTCTTGTGTCTGTTTACCATTCGAATATCTTCCTCTGTGAAAATTCTTTCCATGTCTTTTGCCCATTTAGTGATTGGGTTATCAGTCTTTTTCTTGTGGAGGCCCAGGAGTATTCTGTAAACTTTCATTTTAAGACTCGTGTCTAAGATGGTATTACCAAATGTTTGTTCCTAGTCTGTAGGTTTTGTTTTCCACCCTGTTGGAAAAAGTTTTTGATGCACACAGGGATTTAATCTTTATAAGGTCCTATGTGTACAGCAACATATCTTTTGATTTCTTGACTGCTGCATTTGTGGGTTTTGGTTGTAGATCCAAAGAAAATGAAATTGTTGACAACTTCAATCTTTTTTCCATCTGTCATGAAGAAGAACGTGATATCAGGATTGGAGGACGATGCATCACCAACCTGCATTATGCAGATTACACAACATTGCTTGCTGAAAGTAAGGAGGGTATTTAACATTTGCTGTAGAAAATAAAGGACTATATCTTCTGTATGAATTACATCTCAACATCAAGGAAACAAAGAACCTGAAAAGATTGGGTAATGGTTAGCATAATTCAATGAGGATTAAGTTTAGAAGACACAATGTACGGGAATGATTTTATGAAACACAATGTGAGTGAAATAAAGTATGAAACACAATGTATAAGAATTTTGTATGGAAACTAATAATTTTTTTTTAAAAAAAAAGAAAACAAAGATCCTTACCACAGGACCAACAGTTAGCATTATGATAAATGGAGAAAGGATTGAAGCTGTCAATGATTTTGTCTTGTTTGGATCAAAACTCTTGATACCAGCAGTCAGAAAATCAACAGAGGTATTGCATTGGGCAAGATTGCTGTAAGGGACCTCTCCAAAATGCTGAAGAGCAATGATATCAGTTTTAAAGACTAAGGTGCACTTAATTCAGTCCACAGTCTTCTCAGTCATTTGCTATGTATCAGAGAGCTGGAGAATAGGTAAGAATGATGGAAAAAGAAATGATGGTTTTGAGTTGTGGTGCTGGAGATGAGTACTATCTCATGGACTGTCAAAAGAACAAACAGATATGTCTTAAAGGATGTGCAGCTAAAATATTCCTTGGAGGGAAAAAAGAAGAATCTCCATCTTTCATACTTTGGACATATAGCTAGGCAAGGCTATTCCTTGGAAAGGGACATAATGCTTGGAAAGGTGGACAGTCAGCGAAGGAGATGAAGACCCCCAACAAAATGGATTGACACTGTGACTTCAGCAATGAACTATACTATGTAAGAGATAATGAGGATGGCACAAGATAGGGCAGGGTTCAGGCCAGCTGTTCATCGGTTTGCTATGCATCATTCTTGACTAAATGGCATGTAACAACAACAGCATGATGTTGTCTACTGATTCGGTAGTGAGGATTCCTGTTTTCTTGATGTTGAGATGTAATATATATTGAATGCTGTATTCTTTGATCTTCTACAGTAAATACTTGAAATCCTCACTTTCAGTGAGCAAGATTGTGTCATCTGTATAAAACAGCTTGTTGATAAGTCTTCCTCCAATCTTAATGACATATTCTTCTTCATGTAGTCCAGTTTCTCAGATTATTCACTTAGCATACAGATTGAATAGATATTCAGGGAGAAGATACAATACTGATGCATACTTTTCCTGATTTTGCACTATTCAGTATACTCTTGTTCTGTTCAAACAACTGCTTATTTGTTTTTGTACAAGTTTTGCATGAGCACAATGAAGTATTCTGATATTCCCATTCTTCTCAACGTTATCTATAATTTATTATGATCCACATACTTTAATGTTTTACATAGTCAATAAGACGAGTAAACATCCATTATCCTCTGCTCTCAGCCAAGACTCATATGACATCAGCAGTGCCATCACTTGTGCTACCTACCACCTCTTTGAAACTCAGCTTGGATTTCTAGCAGTACCTTGTCAATGTACTGTTCCAGCTATTTTTAAATAATCTTCAGCAAGACATTGCTTGAATGTGATATCAATGATATTGTTTGATAATTTCCTCATTCTGTTAGACCACTATTTTTTGGAATGGGAATGGATATGGATCTTTTCTGCTAAGTTAGCCCGATAGCTGTCTTCTTGTCATAGATTAGTAAACAAGTCTAGAGCAGCATCTGTTTCTTGAAACACCTCAGTTTGTATGCCATAAATTTGCAGGAAGCATCAAAAAAAGATGAATGAAATACATAGAATCATTGCAGGAAAATAAATTGTCTGACAGGGTGAAACCACGTTTCTCCTTGGAGGCTAGGATTTTGAAGCTCCGTCTCACATACTTGGGCACGTGGCCAGAAGGGACCAATCCTTGGAGAAGGACATCATGCTCGGAAGGGTGGAGGAACAGTGCTGGAGAAGAAGATCCTGGATGAGATGGATTGACACAGTAACTAAGGCAATGGGTTAGGTGTATTGGAGTCAGTGAGACTGATTCAGGATAGGGCGGACTTCAGAGCTATTGTACATAGGGGTGGCTATGAGTCACAGGCGACTTGACGGCACACAACAACAACATCTCAAAAAGCAGCATATAACCAAGAACCGATCGTAATAAAGGAAATAATCCAAGCCGCACTGAAGATATCGGTCAAATACAAAGCCCCAGTAATTGATGGAATGCCAGCTAAGGTTCTGACCAATGAGTGATAGGTAAAACGAGGTGTCTAATTTCTGGAAAGCATCCTTACAGGAATAAATAAAGGATGTCATGTTTTCTTTTTTCCTTCTTCTAGCTAGTTAGATGCACCTTTGATGATGTGGTGGCTGGCACTGGAGCAGTTATTTGGGAATGTGAGGACAAAGTTACATAGTGAGGATGGCAGAAATAGTAGCCAGTTTTTTGGTGGCCTCCAGTGATTTTCCAAGTCTGGTGTTCATATCTTTGTATTATTCTCTTCCACATTAAATGAAGCTGACTTATGTAACCAGTAATAAAAAGTAGCACAGAAATGGCAGTGCAACTTCTGAGGGTTGGTGATAAAAGACCATTGCAGCTTTCACTTTACTCTTTCTTGGATCACTTCCTCTAGGTTAGGATGAGAAGCCAGATGCCATCTTGTCAGCACACTCAAGCAACCCTATGAAAAATTATAGGTGGTCAGGATCTGAGGTTTCCTGCCAATAGCTACAAACAACTTGCCAGCAATGTTTCTGTTTCAGTCAAGCCTTTAGATGACCACAGCCCCATCTGACATCCTGACTGCAACCTCATGAGAGAGCTTAAGGTTGAACCACCGAGCTAAGCCACACGCAAATTCTTGACCCACAGAAACTATTTATTGTTGCTTTAAGCCACCAAATCTTTACGTAATTTGTTATGCAAAACCAGAACAGAGCAAGAGAATGGGAGGAAATGCAGCCCTCTGAATGCGATGGAGAACCCTTGTAACCCTTGACTCACTCTTTCCTTCCATTTCTTTCTCCTTTCTTCTTTTCTTCCTTCCTTCTGTCTTTTGTAAAAAAAAGAAATAAATGTCTCCTGCTTTTATAAACATTATTTTGAGTTTCCTGTTACTCATAGACTAATGTGCACCTGTTTGGCACCATTTATTTGGAACTCTCCTACAAATCACTAACTGAAAGTGCTTTTTTGATTGTCTCAGTCAATGACACGTTGGAGCCAAGAACCTCCTAAGGTGATGGATGGTGAGCAAGAAATGTTTTAAAAATTATGTAAGCCTTTTCTTTTCTTTTTAGGTAAGAACTGCAAGTCAGGCATCAGGAGACCATGACTCTGGGACTTCCTATAGGATCACACTTATCACTTTGATGCCCTTATCTTCTACAGGAAGACAGTACATGCTTATTGAACTCTGAGATGAAACCTAAAGGAATTTATAAATAATATGCTTTGGAAAGTGCCAAGTACCTCTCTTAGCTGCAATGTGCCTTATAGTGTGAGAGTCTGGTTGTTTTTGTGTGGGATCGTTTTACTCCAGCCTTCATAGGTGTCCCTTTTGTGAACCAGCTTTCAGATGTGCATCTCATGTAGCCTCCAGTGAGAATGAAGTGGCCTGCTCAGATGCACCCTGCCATGCACCAACAGGGCTCGGTGATGACATTCCTGTTAGTTTTACTAAGATGAACCTTCAGGACCAGCGGTAAGCTCTTTTGAGCCTTTCTCTCTCAGCAAGTCCTGCTTCCTCACAGAACATAACCTCCCTGTGAACTAACCAACCAACCAATACTACCTTTTTTTTTTAGAGTTATAACTGAGTCTTTATTTAAGCCTTATGTGCCCACTTAGCGTTTTCCACCAACTCGGGGAGCAGAAACTTTCCCAGGCTTCACAATTTTTTTGTTTAGGTGCTGCTTTTGTGGGAGCCTTAGTAGCAGACATTGCAGCCTTTTTAGATGCTTGTTTAGCCTTTTTTGCTTCCTGGGCAGCCCTGATAGCCTGTCCTCGTTGAGCCTTTCTAACTTCAGGCTTTTGATTCCTCTTGGCCATTATATCAGCAAGAGAAGCACCAGTGATGGCCCTTTGGAATTAGACTGCATGGCGGGTTTTTTTTTTCTTTTGCATTTCTTCCGACTGGACCTTTTGGTGCTTTCCTTCTGTAGAGGACAGTCCAATTTATCTGCTGTGGATTCCTTTTGGAAAGGAAAGCCGACTCGCATTTTGTGTTAAGCAGCTGGAACACCTTCCCGTCGGTCCTGGCGTAGGGCCTCCCGTACCCGGGGTAGATCTTGTACCCACTGAAACGGCACAGCTCGACCTTCATGGCTGGGACTTCAGGGGAAGCAGGAAGATGGCGAAGGGCCCAAGACTATTCTTGAACATGCTTATGTCCTTCTCTTTTGCCTGCTTTGTTCTTGTCACATCCTGAGATAGCTGCTCTCTGAAATTTAATCCCCTACAAGCTTCTTAGACTTCCTATCTATCTAGATTTCCCCAATACATCCTCTATTCCTCCATTCCCACTCTTGAACTATAACAGACTTTAATTTTTTAGAGGCCTTAATTATCTCCAGCCCAGATCCTTCTGGATTATCTGAACAACCACTGATTTTTTCAAAATGTCACTAATTAGTGTAATCCTCACTGTTATAGCAAATCTTAAAATATATATTGGCTCAGACAAAATAGTTTATTTCTTATTTACATAAACCCCCAAATGATGAGTAGTGTCTTGAGTCTTAAAAGTCTTCATTCTTTTGGAACAAAACAGAAAGAAGGAAATCAGACTCAAAGAAGAAACTAGTTCCCATGATTAACAGACCAAATGGACCATGGGATCTTCTAACCCGAGACTAGACGAAGTAGACAGTGCCCAGCTACCACTTTTAACTATGCTGACCCGGAACACAACAGAAAGTTCTGGAGAGAATTGGAGGGGAGATGAAGAGCAACCCCCAAATTTGTTAAAAGAAAACCTGTACCTACTAGGCGTGTAGAGACTGGAAAAATCTCTGAGACTCTAGCCATAAGATAGCCTTTGAACTTGGAATTTAAACTATTTTTTAAGAAATCTTTTAGCCAAATAATAAAACTCCATCATCTGTGAGTAATGAACTGACTTAAAAGAATTAAAGAATTGACTACATGAGGCCAAATGACAACCTTTTCTGAAAGCAAAGATGAAAGAGCAGGAGGGCATGGTGGGGGATGAGGGAAGCTAGATCAATGGAAACAGAACAAATAGAATGGAAATAGTAAGAATGATGACTGGCTGAAAAAACTGCAATCAATAGCACAAACAATTATGTGTACCAAAATTATTAAAAGGGAACAAAATTTTCTGTGTCAACTTTCACCTATAGTACAATAAAATATTTAAATAAAAAGGAAAAAAACAAAACCCAAATAGGTGTTTCTGGTAAGTAGATGTCTCTCCTCTAAGGAACAATTTAGGGACCTAGGCTCCTTCCATCTTGGGCTTCTGTCATCTCCAATATAGTTTCCAAGGGGCATCAAGCTAGAAAAAGGGAAAAGGAGGTGAAGGAGTTGCACTGTCAGCTCGAAGACAAGCAGTTTAATTCACCAGTTGCTCTGAGGAATAAAGATGGGCAATCTCCTTTCATGTGAATTATAGCCTCTGAAAAACCACTGGAGGGTCAGCTATGATTACGATGTTGTTAGGTGCTATCAAGTCGGGAACGACCCATAGCAATGCTATGAACAACACATCTGAACCCTGTCCTGTCTTAGGCTATCCTTATCATCCTTGACACATTTGAGTCCATTGCCAGAGCCACTGTATCAACCCATCTTATTGAGGATCTTCGCTGACCTTCCACCTTTCCAAGGGTAATGTTCTTTCCAAGGAATAACCTCTACTAACCACACGTCTAAAGTATGTGGGATAAAGCTTCACAATCTTTGCCTCTAAGGAACACACTGGTTGCACTTTCTCTAAGACATATCTGTTTGTTCTTTTGACAGACTATAGGATATTCAGCAATTTTTCCAACATCACAATTCAAATGCATTGATTTTTCTCCCATTATCCTTATTCATTATCCAGCTCTCAGAAGCTGTTATGGTGATTGGAAAGACTGTGACTTGAATCAGGTGCACCTTAGTCTTTAAACTAACATCTTTGCTCTTGATGACTTTAAAGTCCTTGACAGCAGATTTCCCAATGCTATATATCTCACGATTTACTCACTCCTGATTCCAAGAGTGACTGTAGACCCAAGTAAGATGAAATAATTGACAATTTCAATCTTTTCTCCCTTTATCATGATGTTGTGATGAAGATTTTTGTTTTCTTGATGTTGAGATGTAATCTATATTGAAGGCTGCAGTTAGTTTTCTTTTCTTTTTTGTTTTTATTTTAATTTAAAATAAAAATTATTTTATACTGGTTTATTTACAAAGTTCATACACATTGTTTTTCACACCAGATCTTTCCCATTTCCTTTACACACCCCTCCGTCCACGCATCTGCAGTTAATTCTTGATCCTCTATGGTAAGCACTTCAGGTCCTCCTCACTTGCAGCAAGAAAGATTGTGTCATCTGCATAATGCAGGTTGTTGATGAGACTTGCTCTGATCCTGATGTCGTATGCTTTTTAATAAAGTCCAGCTTCTTGAATGTTTTGCTCAGCATACAGATTGAATAAGTAGAGAGAGAGGCTACAGCTCGGAAACACACCTTTCCCTATTTTATACCATGTAGAGTATTTTTGCTCTGCTTGGACAGCAGCTTCTTGGTCTAGGTATATATTTAATGTAAGCATAACTGAGTGTTCTGGAAGTCTCATTCTTTTCAAGTTTAGCCATAGTTTGTTGTGCTCTACACAGTCAAATGCCTTTGCAAAGTCAATAAAACAAAAATAGGCATTCTTTGGATATTTTCTGCTTTCAGCCAAGATCCATTTGACATCAGCAATAGTATTCCTGGTGCCACAACCTCTTCTAAACTCAACTTGAACTTCTGTCAGTGCTCTGTCGATGCACTGTTCTAATTGTTTTTGGATGAATTTCAACAACAGTTTGCTATCACTGCACTGTACTTCAGGATAGATACTGAAATGATTTTTTTTTACTATGAATACAACACCATTCTTCCTTAAATTTTCATTCCAAATATAATAGATCATATGAGTGTCTGATTCAAAGTGACCAATGCCAGTCTACTTCAGCTCAGTAATGCCTAGAATATCGATCTGTATTTGACAACTTCCAATTTTCCTACATTCTTGCCTCTTACATTCCATGTTCTAATTATTAATGAATATTTACAGCTGTTTCTTGTTCTTGAAATATCTTTTAGGAGTCCTATTTCTAATGTTATGTCTCACAGCATTCCTCTGAATTGTTCATAGGATAATCAAAAGCCAGATACTTCAGAAATGGATGGTCAGTCTTTTGTAGTCTGTCTTAATCTGGAAGCTCTGTTGAAACCTGTCCACATGGGTCACCTGCTGGCGTTAAAATACCTGTGGTACAGCCTCCAGCACCACATTCAGCGTTAAACTACCTTAGTATAGTCAACTGATAGACTAGTACTATACTCAGAAGAGCAAACTGAACAAGTAAGCATAATGTAAATTATAAAACTCGATCAGCATTTCTTAAGTTGGAGGAATTGAAGAACAAATTCAAGCCACAAGTTGCAATACTTAAAGATGATTTGGGCAAAATATTAAATGATCCAAGAAGCATTAAAAGAAGATGGAAGGAGTATACGCAGTCAGTATAGCAAAAGAATTGGATTACACAGAAGAATTTCATGCGACAACGTATGAACAAGAGCCTGTGGTGATGAAGGAAGATCAAGCTGTTCTGAAATAATTGGCAAAAAACAAGGCCTGGGAATTGATGACATAACAATTAAAGTATTTCATCAAACAGACCTGGATGTGCTCACTAAGTTGTACCAAAAAATCTGGAGGATAGCTAGCTGGCCAACTGACTGGAAGAAATCTATATTTGTCCCCATTCCAAAGAAAGGTGACCAGACAGAGTGTGGAAATTTTGGAACAATATCATTAATATCACATGCAAGCAAGATTCTGCTGAAAATGATCCAAAAATGACTGGAGCAGTACATCAACAGAGAACTGCCAGATGTGCAGGCTGGGTTTAGAAGAGGCTGTCGTAGTAGGGATATTATAGCTAATGTTAGCTGGATCTTTGCTGAAAGCAAAGAGTACCAGAGGAATGTCTATCTGTGTTTCATTGATTATGCAAAGGCGTTTGACTGTGTGGATCACAACAAACTGTGGCTGACTCTGAGAAGAATGGGAATCCTAGAATACTTGATTGTGTTTATGCGAAACCTATACTTGGACCAGGAAGCAGTGGTCAGAACAGAGCAAAGAGAAACTTGCATGGTTCAAAATCATGAAAGGTGTATGCCAAGGATATATCCTGTCTCCATACCTTTTCAATCATATGCAGAACAGATCATCTGGGAGGCTGCACTCTATGAGAAGGAATGTCGCATCAGGATTAGAGGAAGAGTCATCAACAAATGTGTTTTATGCAGATGACACAAACCTGTTTGCTGAAACTGAGAAGGACCTGAAGCGCTTACTGCAGAAGGTCAAGGACTGCAAGCCTTCAATATAAATGGAAGCCCAACATCAAGAAGAGAAAGAGTCTCATCAATGAGCCAATTGGTAGCATTATGAAAGATAGTGAAGAGATTGAGATTTTTAACAACTTTAGTTTGCTTGGCTCCACAGTCAACACTCTTGGTACCAGCAGTCAGGAAATCAAAAGATGAATTGCACTGGGAAAGTTTACTGTGTGGGACCTCTCCAGAGTACTGAAAAGCAATGATGTCATTTTGTAGACTAAGGTGCACCTGATCCATGCCATAGTCTTCGTAATTGCTTGCTATGTATCAGAAAGCTGGACAATGACTAGGGATGTTAGAAAGAGAATTGATACCTTTGAGCTGTGGTGCTGGAGAAGCGTATTGAATATGCCATGGACTGTCAGGAGAACAAACAAGTTTGTCCTAAAGAGGATGAAACCAGGCTGCTCCTTGGAGGAAAGGCTTCTGAGGCTTTGTCTTACATATTTTGGACATGTTGCAAAGAGGGACCAGTCCTTGGAGAGGAACATCATACATGGGAGGGTGAAGGGACAACACAGGAGAGAAAGACCCTCGATGAGATGCATTGATTGATTCAGTGATTGGGGTAATTAGGGTAGGCGTGTCAGAGACGGTGAAGTTGGCACAGGATAGAGCAGGTTTCAGGGCTATTGTACATAGGGCCACTATGAGTTGCAAGCTCCTCGACAGAATGTCATTTCCCTTCTCCTCTTTTCAGCCCCTCCTCCCCCACCCTCCAGCTAATATACCAACTGGCTAATAAATGCTGTACTGGTATTAGTATACCAGCAGAGCCAGACCGAGCCTACTGACTTCTCCCAACAAGGATGACTCAGACTCTGGTGGTGCCAGCTGTGAGCCCGGATACTGCTCCCTGATGGAGGTAGCGCTCCTGCCCTCCTGGGCTGGCACCTGCTGTGTATCTCAGTGCCTCCCACTGGGTCTTTATGTATGCAGTCTTCTGTCACTTCAGCCTGTTCTCTACAAGCAGCTGGAGTGACTGTTCTAAAATACAGATCTGACAGCACTCACTTTTATGAATGCTATAATCTGTAAATGAAGTGCAAACCTCTCTCAGAGACCTCCAAGGCCCTAAATGATGTGGTCCCAATGACCCCTCAGGCTGTCCCCCACCACGATCTTCCTCGCCTCACTGTGAGACCTAGGGTGGGGGACTCCTTGAATGTCCTTTGGCTTTCTTAGCCTCTGTGCTAATAACAACATCAGTAAAACTATTTTTTAAAAAAAATTATATATTTTAATGAAAGTTTATAAAGAACTTGGATTTCCATTCATTCATTGTTACACATTTTCCTCCCTCTACCCCCTTCCTCCTAGTTCGCTTTTTTCTTTGGAAAAGTTCTTTCATTTTTATACAGTCCCCACTCCCTGACCACATTACTATGCAACTCTTATTCTGGACTCTTGTCATGCCAATAATACCTAATAATCATGTATTCCTTTTATACCATTCTCTCCCTCATCTGTTTCAATACTGTGTACATTATTTATCCCCTCTTTTCTTAGTTTTCCTCCAACCCGCATATCAGTCCTGCTCTATAACAGTGACGTTATGCAGTATTTGTCTTTTTGTGACTGAGATATTTCACTCAGCATAATGTCCTCCATGGGCACCCATTTTTAACTCATATTTTACTCATTTTGTATATCTGCCTTCCAAATTCTCAAGGAGGATTTTCATCTCAAGAAGCTGATTATCTTCATCTAGGTATCTTAGTACATGATACAGTACTTATCACACTGTAATAAATAATCAAGAAGCCACACCATCATCAACGGAAGCTGTCAAGAATTTTCTTTTATTTGGATCTACAGTGAACACCCATGGAAGCAACAATCAAAAAAAACAAAAACAAAAAACAAACAAAATAAGTAAACCCACTGCAGAAGACAGCTCTGAAGTATTTTAAAGCAAAGTTAGCGCTTTGAGAGTTAAGATGCTCCTGATGCAAGGTGTGCTAATTTCAGTTGCTTTATGTGTGTGGTTAAGCTGGGCAACGTGTAAGAAAGATCAAAGAAGAGTTGATGCATTAGAACTGTGGTGGTGGCAAAGAATAATTAACCTATTGGACTGTCAAAGAATGACTAAATTGGTCTTGAGAGAAGGACAGCCAGAATACTCCTTTGAGGTGAGAAAGCTGATATTTCGTCTCACACACATTGCCAAATGTTTCTTCCCAGTCAGTATGCTTTCTTTTCACCCTATTGGAAAAAGGTTTTGGTTTTTCCCCCCTTGGGGCCTTTTCCCCACTTCCCCCAAACTGTAATTTTAATGAAAGTTTACAGAAAAGTTGAATTTTCAACCATTCATTGTTGCGCATTTTTCTATCTATCCACCCCTCCATTCACTTAAAAAAAAAATCATTCATTGATGTATAATTTCCTCCCTCCCTCCCCTTCCCCAGTCCATTTTGATAAATACCTCTTATTCTGGACTGTTGTCATATAGATAATTCCCTAATAATATACTCCTTTTAAACAGTTCTTTCCTTCATCTGTTCCAATGCAGTGTTTATTATTTAGCCCCTCCGGAAAAAGTTTTTTATGCACACAAAGAATTACCTTTAGAAGGCCTATTCATTGATGTTATCGTCTCCTGGTTGTGTATTTCTGGCTGTACTTGCCAGCCTCTTTATATAATAGGTTAAGCTTTCAAAGTTTGGTCACATTTTGTCTCTGGTGATATTTATGGTTTTGGGCTTCACCCCTAAGTCTCTGATCCACCTTGATTTGATTTTTGTGTGTGATGTGAGATGTGAATTTTTCTTCAGACTTCTGCAGGTAAAAGTCCAGTTTTGCCAGCATCATTTGTTGAAGAGATTGTCGTCTTGTCACTTGATAAGTTTTGTTTCTTTGTCGAATACCAGTTAATCATAGACAGATGGGTTAATTTCTGGATTCTTGATTCTGTTCCATTAGTCTATGTGTCATTGGTCACGGTATTGTACCAGTACCATGCTGTTTGGGTTACTAGCGCTGAGATCATGGAGTGCTCCGCCTCCTATTTAATTTTTCATTTTCAGAATGCTTTGCTTATTCAGAGTCTCTTTCCTTTCCAGAGTGTTTTCCCAATTGCCTGTTCTATGTCTTTGAAAAGTGACTTTGGTATCTGACTTGGAATTGTGTTAAACATGTAGATTGCTTTTGGTAAGATGGTCATTATCACTATATTGAGTCTTCCTATCCATGAACAGAGAACATTTTTTTTTTGTTTATTTAGTTTTCTTATTGTGTCTCAAAGTAGTGTTTTGTAGTTTTCTTTATAAAAAAGTCTTTTGTCGCTCTCAGAGTATCAAAGTTTTGAGCACTTA
Source organism: Elephantulus edwardii (assembly GCF_000299155.1). Lineage (NCBI taxonomy): Eukaryota > Metazoa > Chordata > Mammalia > Macroscelidea > Macroscelididae > Elephantulus > Elephantulus edwardii. Next base: position 12,190,714 of record NW_006399814.1, read on the forward strand.
GTTGACTTAGCCGGGGAAGGACTGACTCTCACGAGTTAGGCTTCCAGCTCTGGTTCATCACTTCCAGCGTGAGAGGAAAGGACTGATCAGCCGGTATCAACAGAGGAGCAGAGGCCATGGGAGGGGAAATTCTAGAAGGAGTTAACATGTCAATGGTCAATGTAGGGAAATTGTGAAAAACTTTGAAATTTTGTGAGAGCCTCCACAGCATAGTCATTCAACTTATTTCTGTCTTTTGTTATCTTTGACAAGAGTTTATCAACTCCTTAAAGGTAGAGACAATTCAGTTAAGACATGTTTGATAATAACTCAAATTATTCCTGTTCATAGAACTGTAGATAGTGCCTGGTGGAATACAATTGGTTATGGATTGAATGGCAGAGAGTGATAAGTTTTCATTTCTAGTATTATTTCAACATTTTTTATTTGAATCAAAATATGATGCTTTACATTACCCTTGGAGTTCTTTGTACTATTTATTCATTAATGAATGAATTGAATGAAATATTTGACACATGTTAATTTTTTTTTACACATGTTAATTTTTTAAGATAATTTTTTTCTTTCAGTGAAAATGTACACAGTAGAATAGGTTCCTCTTTGGCAATTTTTATGCAAATTGTTCTGTGTCATTGGTTACAACTTTTTAATATGTCAGTATTCTCATTATTTCCATTCTGTTTGTTCTTTTTTCCATTGATCTAACTTCCTCTTTCCTCATTGCTTCGTTATCTTTGCTTTTGGGTAAATGATGATCATTTTGTCTCATATGGTAAATTGTTAAAGGTTATATATGAATAAAGAATATTGAGTGATATTTATTTTATAAGTCAAAATGTTACTTAATTGAAAGGTAACTTGCAGAAATAGTTAGAAGGGTGGTTAACTCACTGGCATGGAGTCGTCCTGATTTATGACAACCCTCCAGTGGGTTTCCAGGTCTGTGTATAACAATGGGAAGAGATTAGCTGTCTGTCTCCTGAGAGATTATCTGCCTTTAGTGGATTCCAGTCCTTTGGGTGGGCAGCTCAACTTGCTACAGACTACACCAGCAGAGCTCATCTTAGGACAATAGTCTTGAGAATTCTTCTAGCTTCTATTTCCTAGTTGTATGACCTTTCCTCCATCTAAGAATTTGAATTTTGTTCTAAAATTTTTTGTTTCCTCCCATTATATCTGGGATTTTCTACTGTTTCCCTGGAACCCTTGTTCACTGTTGGTGGAAGTGTAAAATGGTGCAAGCACTGTGGAAGGCAGTATGGTGCTTTCTTGAAAAGTTGCAAATAGAGATATCATTTGACCCAGGAATTCCACTACTGGGAATATACCCCAAAGAGAACATCACTGCCACCCAAGTAGATATATGCACACCCATGTTTATCG
>NW_006399814.1:12200208-12229809 GCF_000299155.1 Elephantulus edwardii
GGTTGTGGAGCTGCAAGGGGGGTGGGGGAAGGGGAGGAAAGCAAGGGAATAGGGGACAAGGAGCGCAGGGGTTGGACACTATCACCATGAGGTGGGGACGGGGCTTGTGCGCTGCTGGGGGTTTATGCAGCAGCACCCTGTGTGCTAAGGGTCACACAGGTGTGGGCTGCAGGGGGGTCCCACACTGTCCGGCAGTCTTCGCTCCTCTGGAGTTCCGCGGCAGGTGGCTGGCTGCTTCTCTTCCCGGGTCTCTTCCGGGTCCCTCTCGCGGCATTCCCCGGTCTGGCGGCCGCGTTCCCCGGTCTGGCGGGCGGCGGCCTGCGTTCCCACCGGATGGCGGCGGGGTGCGTTCCCCCTGTCTGGCGGGCGGCGGCCTGCGTTCCCCCGGCGTTCCCCGGTCTGGCGGCCGGACTAGTGTCATTTCTGAACCCCTGATTTCTCTAATTTTCTTTTGCTCCAGATGAGTCGAGATCACTAATTGTATCTTAGACGGGTGTTTGCAGCCTTTAATATCCTGGATGCTATTCTCTATACTAGTATGAAGAACATTATCTTTGTGTACTGTGTTTTGTCAATTGACTGAATTGTCTGTCCCTTGAGACTATGGTCCCAATGTCTTTGAAATCAGTAAATCAGTCCTACACATTGTTAGAATATATCTAGAAAGATTTCATTCAAACAGACGAAGGAATCAGGAAAGTCACACTCAGTGTTGTTTACTTTCTTTCTTCATACACATTCAATCTGTAAGCTGAGCAAATAGTTTCAGAAGCTGGACTCTATGGAGAACAGTGTAACGTCACGACCCGTGTTATGCAGATTACACAAACTTGCTTCTTGAAAATGAAAAAGTCTTGAAGTACTTACTGAAAAAGACCAAAGACTAACTTTCAGTGTGGACTGCACTTTAACATGATGAAAATAAAAATTCTCACAATTGAACCAATAAGCAATATCATGATAAATAGATAAAATATTGATGTTGTAGGGATTTCATTTTATCTTGAACTACAATCAGTGTTCAAGGAAGCAACCGCAAAGGAAATCAAATGACATATGCATTGGGAAAACCTGCTGTCCATGGTTTTGTAATATTCTAAAGAGTAAGGATTCAGTATAGATTGCATCTCAATGTCAAGAAAACAAATATTCTTACCACTGGACAGATAAGCAGTGTCATGCTGGATAGAGAGAAGATTGAAACTGTCGACAACTTCATCTTGCTTGAACCCACAATTAATACCTTTGGTACCAGCAGTCAGGAAATAAGGAGACACATTGCATTGGGAAAATCTGTAGTTAGGGACTTCTCCAAATTATTGAGGCATTATGATGTCAATTTCAGGACTAAAGTAGATCTGATTCAGGCCATGGTCTTTCTAATAACTTGCTATGCATCTGAGAGCTGGACAATGAATAAGGACAACAGAAGAATTGATGCCTTTGAGCTGTGGTATTGGAGAAGAACACTGAATATCCCATGGACGGCCAAGAGAATAAACAGATATGTCTTGTAGAGGGTGCAGCTGGAGAGCTCTTCGGAGGCAAGAATAATGAGGCTTTGCCTCCTATACTGTGAGCATGTTGCTTGGAGGGGCTATTCCCTAGAGAAGAACGTGATGCTGGGAAGGGTGGAAGGCTGCCAAAGGAGAGAAAGACCCTTAATCAAGTGGATTAATGCAGTGACTGCTGCAATGGGCTCTTGTGTGTCAGGAAGTGTGAGGATGGCACAGGATAGAACAGGGTTCAGATATTTTGTTCTTTAGGGTTGCTATGAGTCGTACTTGATTTGGCAGAACCTTACAACAACAACAAAGATCAAGGACATAATTTTAGAAATTAAAGTGTTCCTGACTCAAGCCATGATATTTTCAACGGCTCCCTTTGCATCTTAAAGTTAGACAATAAATAATGTAAAAATGAATGTATGGAAATCCAAAATCTCTGTAAACATTCATTAAAATTAAATAAAAAAATTAGACAATAAATAAAGAGGACTGAAGAAGTCTTAATGCATTTGAATTGTAGTGTTGACAAAGAATATTTTTTTTATACTGGTTTATTTACACAGTTGGTATGCATTGTTTTTCACACCAGATATTTCCACTTTTCTTTGCCCTCCCCTTCCTCCACCCAACAAACTGTGTGGCCCTATGATTCATTTCCCCATGCCCCCTACCCCATTCCTTGGATCCTCTTATTCATTCTACAATAATGGTCCTATACAGTATTTGTCTTCATGAATCTTTTAGTTCATGCAGCATAATGCTCTCCAGTCCCTCCCCTGTAAGGTAGTAATTTACAAAATCCTGCATGCTGCATAGTATTCCATTGTGTGACTGTACCATAATGGCATTTGAGCTGTTTCCATGTTCTTGCGATGGTGAATAAAGCTGCTATGGCAGGAAGTATTGAATGTATACCACAGACTGTCAAAGAGCAAGCAGACTCGTCTTGGAATGAGCGCAGTGGGTGATTCTTAGAAGAAAAAATGGTGAGGTTTCATCTCAAGTACTTTGGACATATTATTAGGAGTATGTCATTGGAAAAGGACATCATTCTTGGAAAAGCATATGGTCAGCAAAGAAGAAGAAGCCTCTCAACTAGATGGATTAGCATGGTGACTACACCAATGGCTTTGAGCACAAAAGAGATTGTGATGCTGGCACAAGACCAGGGAGGGTTTTGATCTATTGTACACTGGTTGCTGTAAGTTGGAGTCTATTTGAAGATGTCTAACAACAATAACAATGATCACATTGTAGTTACTTCACTGGAATTTGATCTTGTGTTCCCCATTACTAGAATTAACAAGTGTCTACTATTTAGAAAGTGATCCTGCTTCCTTCTCTCTACTATACCTGTTGTTGCTTGTCAGATGCTGTCAGCTTTTTCTGACTCAGAGCAACCCTTTGTAACACAGAGCAAAATGCTACCCAATCCTGCACCATCCCTACAATCCCTGCTGTACTAAAGCCTATTCTTGCAACCATTGTGTTAATCTATATTCGTGAGAGTCTTCCTTTTTCACACTAAACCCCTACTTTACCAAGCATGATTTCTTTCTTCAGGGACTGGTCCTTCTTGTTGATATGCCTGAAGTATGTGACATTACAGCATCTTTGCCTTCAAGGAACATTCTGCCTATCCTTCGTCCAAGACACATTTGTTCTTTTGAAAGTCCATGATATATTCACTGTCCTTCATGAACACCATGATTCAAAGGCATCAGTCCTTCTTCAGCCTTCCTTTTTCATTGTCCAATTCTCATATGAAGCAATGGAAAATACCATGGCTTGGATCAGGTGCACCTTAGTCTTCAAAGTGACATCTTCACTCATTAGCTCTTTAATAAAATCCTTTATAGCATATTTGTCCAAAACATTGTGTCATTTGATTTTTTTGACTGCTCTTTCATTGGTATTGATTGTGCAGTCAAGGAAAATGAAATCTTTGACATCAATATTTTCTCCACTTAACTATGTTGTTTGTTCATCCAGCTATGAGGGGTTTTGTTTTCTTTATGCAGAGGTCTAATCCACTCTGATTATGTGGTCATCATATTAAAGTCTTTGAACAGTTGCGTCTATCCCCCATTAACTACTAAAGTGTGAAGAAGTCTCATCAACAACATCAATAACACAAAGCAGATTCCTATAAAGTCAGACATACCCCGCACTAATATGTTGCAATGCCTACGCACAATTTACAGACAATACTCATGATTTAGGGATTTGTTAGGTGAGGTACAAATTATAACTCAGGTTGAAAACAAGATACAATTCTTCAGTTAGGACAACTTCCCAGGTGTGCTTCTCATGGCCCTTCTGACCGTCAGATCTCATAGGTCTGGCCTGGTGGTTCTGGACCAGTGTTAGACAACTCTTTTACTTTTGCCAATTATGATACCTTACCCACACCATTGCAATGAATTGGAAGAGGTCCATATTTGCTCCCATTCCTAAAAGGGTTATCCAACTGAATGTGGAAATTATTGAGCAGTATCATTGATATCACATGCAAGTGAAATACTGCTGGTGATCATTAAAAAATGGTTGGAACAGTACATAGATAGGGAATTGCCAGACGTTCAAGCAGGATTTAGAAGAGGCCATAGCACCAGGGAAATCATTGCTGGTGTCCGATGGATCATGGCTGAAAGTAAGGAATACCAGAACAATGTCTATTTATGCTTTATTGACTATGCAAAGACATATGACTGTGTGGATCATGCCAAGTTGTGGCTGACATTGAGAAGATTGGGGATCCCAGAGCATTTGAATGTGCTCATGTAGAACTTATACTTGGATCAGGAGGCTGTTGTTTGAATGGAGCAGGGGAGCACTGCATCATCGTTTGGAATTGGGAAGGGAGTGTGTCAGGGTTGTATTCTATCACCATATCTGTTCAATCTATATATTGAGCAAATTATCCAAGAAGCTGGACTGTATAAAGAGGATTGTGGCATCAGGATTGGAGGGAGACTATCAATAACCTGTGTTATGCTGATGACACTACCTTCACTTGCTGAAAGTGAGGAGGACTTGAAGCACTTGTTGCAGAAGATCAAAGAATGCAGCCTTCAGCATGGATTGTGTCTCAATATAAAGAAAACAATGATTCTTACCACTGGACAATAGGCAGTGTCATGATGGAAGAAGAGATTGAAACTGTCAACAGCTTCCTCTTGCTTGGATCCACAATTAACACCCTTTGTACAAGCAGTCAGGAGATAAGGAGACACATTGCACTGGGGAAATTTGCAGTTAGGGACATTTCCAAATTATTGAGGAGTAGTGATGTCAATTTGAGGACTAAGGTGTGTCTGATTTAGGCCATAGACTTTCTGATTACTAGCTATGCATCCAAGACTTGGACAATGAATAAGAATGACAGAAAAAGAATTAAAGCCTTTGAACTGTGGTGTTGGAGAAGAGCACCGAGCATCCTCTGGATGGCTCAGAGGATAAACAGATATGTCTTGGAGATGGTGCAGCCAGAATGCTCTTTGGAGGCAGGACTGATGAAGCTTTGCCTCATATACCTTGGGCATGTTGCTAAGAGGTGCTAATCCTTGGAGAGGGACATGATATTGGGAAGGGTAGAAGGTCAGCGAAGGAGAGGAAGACCCTCAACCAGGTGGATTGACACGGTGACTGTTGCAATGGGCTCTTTTGTGTCAGGAAGTGTGAGTATGGTGCAGGATAGAACAGGGTTCAGATCTTTTGTTTATAGGGTTGCTATGAGTCGTACTCGACTCAATGACAGCCAATGACAACAACAACCCTCACCCCTATGCTAGTAAGTCAAGGCAAAGGTCCTCGGCTCTGTGGGATAGCAGTTTCATTCAGCTCTATCTTGCATCTTAATCTCTGACTAAGAGAATCTCTGATTATCTATCACCTCTGCTTCTGCTGATGGTGCTACGACCTGAGTTTTCATCTGGTGCAGGGATCTCTGGCCCAAAAGGAAGTACTGCTCTCCCTGCTTTTTCTTTATAATAATGAGTTTCCCATTTTCTGTCTCTGAGCTTGCTTACGTTAAGCCTGGCTAATGGTAAACTTGACCAACACACTCGTTAGTAGCCTACACAACTTATTTATTTCCATCCCATTAGGTAAGGAGCTCTGGTGGTCTGCTGTTAAGTCAAGTATGACCCACAGTGACGCAATGAACAACAGATTTGAACCCTATCGTATTCCGTGCCATCTTCACACTTACTGACACACTGGAGTCCCTGGCAGCAGTCACTCGGACAATCCACCTGATTGAGGGTCTTCCTCTCTTTCGCTGATCCTCCACCCTTTCCAGCATCATGTCCTTCTCCAAGGAATAAACTCTCCTAGCAACATGCCCAAACTATGTGAGATGAAGTTTTGCCATTTTTGCCACCAAAAGAGAATTCTGCCTGCACTTTCTCCAAGACATATTGTTTTTTTCTTTTGGGAGTCCATGGGATATTCAGGATTTTTCTCTAACACCACAGCCCAAAGGCTTCCTCTTTCATTTTATTCATTGTCTAGCTCTCAGAGGCATACCAAGTGATTGAAAAGACCATGTCCTGAATCTGGTGCACCAAACTGACATCATTGCTCCTCAATAATTTTGAGAGGTCCCTGACAGTGCAGACTTTCCCAGTACAACTCCTGATCTCCTGACTGCCACCATAATTGTTGATCGTGGATCCAAGAAAGATGAAGTTGTTGACTGTTTCAATCTTTTCTCCATCTATCATGATGCTGCAGATGGGTCCAGCGGTAAGAAGTTTTGTTTTCTAGATGTTGAGATGCAATCCGTATTGAAGGCTATATTTTTTTATCTTCTGCAGCAATCGCTTTAAATTCTCCTCATTTTCATCAAGTAAGGTTGTGTAATCTGCATACCAAAGGTTATTGATGACTCTCCCTCCAATCCTGATGTTATAATCTTCTTCTCAAAGAATTTGCTTAGCATACAAATTCAAAAGGTGTGGAGAGAAGATACAACCATGACACACACCTTTCTTCATTTTAAACCATGCAATGTTTCCTTGCTCTGTTTGTACAACAGCCTCCTGGTCCAGGTACAGTTAAGTGCTCTGGGACTCCCATTCTTCTAAATCTCAGCCACACCTTGTTATGATCCACGCAGTCAAATGCCTTTGCACAGCCAATAAAGCATAAATAGACATTCTTCTGGTATTCTTTACTCTCAGTCAGGATCCATCTGACATCAACAATGATATCTTTGGTGCATGGCCTCTTGTAAATCCTGCTTGAAATTCTGGCAGTTTCCTATCAATGTACTGTTTCAGCAGTTTTTGAGTGATCTTCAGCAGTATTTTTTTCTGGCATGTGATATTAATGATATTGTTAGATAATTTCTGCATTCTGTTAGATCACCTTTCTTGGGACTGGGAACTAATACGGACTCTTCCAAATAATTGGCCAGACAGCTGTCCTCCAAATTTCCTGGCATAGACTTGTGAGTACATCCAGGGCTGCATCTGTTAGTTGAAACACATCAATCAATATCCCATAGATTCCTGGGGCCTTTTTTTTTTTCCATTGCCTTCAGTGCAGCTTTAACTTTCTCCTTCGTTACCACTGGCTCTTGTTCATCTGATACTTCTTGAAATTTTTCAGTGTCAGTTCTTTTTTTTCTTTTTCTTCTTTAAAAATTCATTAATTTCAAAGAAAATTTACAGAGACTTTGGATTTCCATTCATTCATTGTTGCACTTTTCTCCTCTCCCAACCCTCCCCCCTAGTACATTACTCTCTTTCATTGTTTTACAATCCCTCCCTCCAGGTCCACTCCACTATACAGCCTTTGCTCTGGACTCCTGTCATGACAAAAAATACCTAATAATTTCCACTCTTAAACAGTTTTCTCCCTCATCTGTTTCAATGCAGTATACGTTATTGAACCCATCCTTCTCAGTCTCCCCTTCAACCCCAAGGTCAGTCCTGTTTTACAACAGTGGCACCGTGCAGTATTTGTCCTTTTGACTGGATATTTCACTCAGCATAATGTCCTCCAGTGTCACCCATTTTGAATAATATTGTATGAGTTCCTTGTTTTTCAATGCAGCATAGTATTCAGTTGTGTGAATATCTTCTTTTGATGCTTTCTAGATCATTCAATATATTGCCCATAGCATCCTTCTATATTGTGACTTGAGGCTTAAACTTGTTTTTCAGTTCTCTCAGCGTAAGAAATACAGAGCAAACTCTTCCTTTTTTATTCTCCGATTCTAGCTCTCTGCACATTCCATTATAATACTTTGTTTTGTCTTCTTAAGGTGCCCTTTGAGATCTTGTTTAGCTCTTTTACTTCAGCATTTCAACCCTTGGTTGTGCAGTTTTCTGTCTCTTCTAACATCCATTTTTTTTTTCTTTCTCCTCTGTCTTTGTAATGATCTTTTGCTTTCTTCATGGATGATATCCTTGATGTCTTCCCACAGCTCATATGGCCTTCAATCATTGATGTTCAATGCTTCAAACCTATTCTAAAGATGATTTTTAAATTCAGGTGGAATGTGTTAATTTTCTACGGTTTTTAGTTTTAACTTGCACTTGAGTAATTGATGGTTGTTTCACATTCTGCCCTGGCCAGGTTTTAACTGCTGATATTGAGCTTCTCCAACAATTCCTTCCACAGAGGTAGTCAATATGAGTCCATCAGGTGAGGTCAGTGTGTAAAGTCACCATCTGTGTTTTGTAAAAAAGGTATTTGCAATCAATACATCATTGAATATACAAAATTCGAGCATTCTATTGCTAGCCTCATTTCTGTCACCTAGTCCATACTTTCTGACTGCCATTCCTTCTTCATGATTTCCAACATTTGCATTCCACTCACCAATTATCATTAAGGCATCTTGGTTGCATGTTTGATCAATTTCAAACTGCATGATTTGGTAAAAATTTTCAATTTCCTCCTCTTTGGCTTTAGCTATAGAAGTGTATATTTGAATAATAGTCCTATTAATAAGTCTTTCTTTTATGCATATGGATTATATACTATCAATCACAACATTGTACTTCAAGATAGGAATTGAAATTATCTTTTTAACTATGAATGCAACACCATTCTTCTAGTTTTCATTCCTATCATAATATATTGTGTGATTGTCTGATTCAAAGTGGCCAAAGCTGGTCCATCTCATCTCATCTCACTAATTCCCAGAGCATTGATGTTTATGCATTCTGTTTCATTTTCACCACTTCTAGTTTTCCAACATTCATGCTTCATACACTCCATGTTCCAAATATTAAAGGATGTTTGTTGCTATTTTCCCTCATTTTGATTGACTTCCAATATGGGCTCTACCCCTAATACTATAACTGTCCATGTTCCTCTACTGTTCATAGGGTTTTCAGATGCCTGTTATTTAAGAAGTGGATGGCCAATCCTGCTTCCTAGTCTATCTTAATCTAGGAGTTCTTCTAAAACTTATCCACCATGAGCAACCCATGTAACATTTGACAACCTCTGACACAGCTCTCAACATCACAGCAACCCACAAGTTACCTCAGTATAACAAACGGACAGATAAGTGCTGTACTATATATAACAATGAATTTTTAAAAAATTTCCATTCACTCATTGTTTTATATATGTTATATATAATAAATATGATTATATTGTGATATTGTATGGTATATATATATAAATTTTTTTTTTTACTCCCTGTCCTCCCTTTCCCCCAGTTTGCTTTTTTTCTTTGGGAAAAAAGTTCTTTCATTGTTATACAGTCGTCCCCCCACCACCACCACTTTGCTACGCAACTCTTATTCTGGACTCTTGTCATGCCAGTGATACCTAACCATATGTTCCTTTTATATAGTTCTCTCCCTCATCTGTTTCAATGCCATGTACATTATTTATCCCCTCTTTTTTCAGTTCCCCTCAAACCCCCATGTCAGTCCTATTCTATAACAGTGGCATTATACAGTATTTGTCCTTTTGTGACTGAGATATTTCACTTAGCATAATGTCCTCCAGGGTCAGTCACTTTGAACAATATTTCATGAGTTCTTTGTTTTTCAGTGCTGCGTAATATTCCATTGTGTGACTACACCTTCTCTAACCATTCGTTTGTTGATGGCACTTGGGCTGTTTCCAAGTCTTTACTATTATTAACAAAGCTGCATTAAACATGAGTGTGCATATATCTGCTTGGGTGGCAGTTCTGGTTTCTTTAGTGTATATTCCCAGTAGTGGAATTGTTGGGTTAAAGGTATTTCTATTTCCAACTTTTTGAGAAAGCGCCATACTGCCTTCCATAGTGGTTGCACCAAGAACAACGAATTTTATCAATACAACAGATTGACAAATTAGTGCTATACCTCTAATAGCAAATCATGCTTATGAATACCATGTTACCAGATCCAGTTGAAGCCTGCATTGATGTGGATGGATGTGCTTCCTGGAGGGTTTTAAAGTGTTTAAGCTGAAACTCATGCCTGGCATTCTGGTGTAATGTCCCAGATATGGATATTAAAGTCACATGGAAGGCTCTGCTGAGTATTTGATGTCAGTGCTTTGCACAAGGTCCAGGGTCTCAGGCCCAAGAGCACAAAGGTCTGTTGAACAAGTCCCAACTTCTGGGTTGAAGATGCTTGAAGTAAGAGGCCCCAGACACCAAATGTTGTTGATCAACGGGCTTGTGGTCTAGTGGGTAAGAATTTCTGCTCCTAATCCAAAGGCAGACATTCAAGTCCACCAACCACTCTCTGGGAGAAAGATTTGCAATTTCCTCCTGATGATTTACAGCCTTTGAAAACACACTGGAGAGTTAGCTCTAAGTCAGTTCCAATTAGATGACAGAGAGTGACTGAGTGAGTGATCACATAGGTATTATTTACCTTATTAGCAAGCTATCCAATCTGCCTACGGGGGTCACAAATGCCCTATATTAATATAGTCCTACCTTGTCATATGGTGAAAGTCAAAGACAATGGCTAGAAGAGCAACAATGAGTAATTCACTATAGCTTAATTGGTAAGTAGTTCAGGTTTTTATTTTCTGCAAGTAATACTGTGCCATCTAGATATTTTAGGTTAGTAATGAGTTTGCAAGTTGGCTGGTGGCTGGTGGTCATCTTGTTGGTGGTTTCATCTTGATGGCGGTCAGGCAAGGTAAGTTTTGGGGGTCCTTTTTGTGGTGTGTTACTGTTTTTTCCCCCCTCCTCAAAAGTGGGTGGCCCTTGAGCCTTAGACTAAGGGTCAGGGTAGAGCCCTGCTCTAAGGTGTGTATTTAAAATCCTGTAGGACTCTCAGGCCAAATTTATTAATTTTAGGAGAATATTCTTTAAAAGACACAGCAATCATTTGTCTATTTGCTGTACTGAACAACTTGGAGTTGCTGTGATGCTGAACACTATCCCATAGTCCTGTCAAATACCATAATGGTTACCCATTACAGTGGTTGGATGAGCTTCCAGATTGATTCATGTGGGAAGCAGGAGTGGCATCCACTTCCTAACCTAGGTGCCTCTGAAAACTCTACAAACTCTCTGATAAATGTACAGAAATTATGTTAATCATAGAACAGAGCTCAGGTCTTTTGTGCAAAGCTTGCACTGAGTCATATTAGACTTGACAGCACTTAACCACTGCTAAATGAAACTAGTACTGCTATATCTGGAGGAACATTTTCCACTTTGCACATCACACTTTGTCAATGTGCTGTATGAAGTAACCCGTGTTTGCTATGATGCTGAACCTTGTGCCATGGGGATATCAAATACCAGAATGGTTTCCCATTGTGGACAGTGTTTGGTGGAACTCCCAGGTGTAAAACAGGTTGGGAAGCAGGAGTGACATCCACTTCTTAAATCACATGCCTCTGGAAACTCTATGAACTTGGAGAAACAATGATAGCTATGGAAAGACATTAGGCCTTTTGTTCATAGAGTTGCTATGAGTCGACTTCGACTTGACAGCAATTAACAACAACAACAACAATGAGTTTGTTAATCCAGATGCTGTATTCTTCTCTTTATATAGTTTAGCTTGGGTTATTTTCTCAGTATACAGATCTAATAGTTATGGTGAAAAAACATAATTCTGTCACACACCTTTTCTGAATTTAATCAATGTAGTCAGTGTTCTCTTGTTCTGTTTGAATACGTTCCTTATGTACAGGTTCTCCATGAGCACAATTAAGTGGAATTTCCATTAAATTAATGGCATTTCCATTCTTCATAATGCTGCCTACAATTTGTCATTATTTACCCAATTGCCTTTGCTTAGTCAATAGAACACAAGTAATCATTTTTCTGAAATTCTCTTCTTTGAGCCAAGTTCCATCTGATGTCAACAAAGATATTCTTAGTTCTGTATCTTCTGAATTAATCTTGAATTTCTGGTAGTTCCCTGTCATGTACTAGTCCAGTTGTTTTAAAAATTGTTCCATACAACCAATTCAGGAGGTAATATATGATTAAGGAACACTGTTAGCAACTTTCAGACAACATGTATAAGCATGTTCCTCATATAAATGGGCAAAAATTAAGACTAAGGAGGTACTTATTCCTTAAAGCATTCGTACAAGGTTAAAAAGGCAATATTAAATCAGAGAGACAGCTCAAAAGGAAGGAAGGAATAGACTAAAAAAATAGGTGGGAATGAAGTAGGAAGACGTTGTTATAATTAATGCCATAAAATAAAATATCTATGAATAATTGAACTGAAGACCAAAGGCACAGTAAACTTCCACACAAAGTAAAAAAATATTAAAAAAACCCCAGTGACATATACGCTTTTGAAATGAGGGCAATAACAACCAAAAAATAAACATTCAGATGTTATATATGAATGTATGTTAGGATTTGTGTTTTTAGGTGTATATATGGGTGTGTATGCATATATGCATGTACATTTATGTGGCTATATGTACGTTTATTTATTAAAATGTTAAAGTGCAGAGAAAGAGCACGGTTACAGTTATTTCTTAGACATAAAGAAGTACCTTGGGAGACTGATTTCCCTGAGTATTAGGACAGGCATCTCAGCCAACTGACATAAACATAGTTCATAAACTTTATGTCTACACGCTGGTTTGGTGAGTTTTTTCTGGGGTCTTAAAAAACTTACGAGTGGCCAACTAAGGTAAACTATTTGTCTCTATTCATCCAGAATAAAAAAGAAATAAAGAAACCAAAGTCTCAAAGAATAAACTAACTTATCATATGAAACTGTATTGCAATCCCAAAGGCATGCAGTTCAAATCCACCAGTTGTTCTATGGGAGAAAGATAGACAATCTCCTCCCATTCTATTTACTGCCTCTGACAACCCACTGAAGGGTCAGCTATGGATCATTTCTGACTAGACAGGTACACCACCACAACAACATAGGGCTGGAGTTATTGTTATGTGCCTTTGCGTTGACCTCGACTCATAGCAACCCTATGCAGAATGCCTTTGAACCTATCCTGAGCTAATCTCACTGTCTCCAACACACCTACCCCTATAACCCAAGTTAAGTTACTATGCCAATCCATCTCACACAGGCTCTTCCTCTCCTGTGCTGTCCCTCCACATTTTCAAACATGATGTAATTTTCCAAGGACTGGCCACTCCTAACAACATGCTCAAAATTTCACCATTCCCTTGGCAGTCCATGGGATATTCAGTACACTTCTCCAGCACCACAATTCAAAGGCATCAATTCTTTTTCTATCATCTTGAGTCATTGTCTAACTTTGAGATGGAAAGCAAGTAATTGAAAAGACCATGGCTTCAATCAGCTGCACCTTAGTTGTTAACTGACATCCTTGCTCTTTAGCACTTTGGAGAGATCCTTGATGGCAGATTTTCCCAATGCAACACATCTTTTGATTTTTTAACTGCTGGTACTAAGTGTGTGCATTTCCCTCCATTTGGCATAATTACACACAGGTACTTCATTGATAAACTCCTAGTCAAAGAGCACCAAATAAGAAGGAAGATGTGGGCCCTGTGTCTCCCCTAAATTTGTGCACACTCTTACCTGGCCTACCCAAGGCTGACTCTTTGCATATTCACACACACCATACATATCCAGGTCTGCCTCTGGGGTTGATGCTTTGCAGAGGCTAGAGCACATTTCCAATATCAAGCAGCTTCTCATAAACTGATTTATCCTAGCACCATTCCTTGGGGATGTTCGAGCCCAGTCAGCCTCTGCTGTCACCTGACCACATCACTTTTTCTTTTCTTTTACACCCTTCAGTGGCTTGCCATTGCCTTCAGGATTAGCTCCAAGCTCAACAGCCTAGCCTTCCAAGCCTTTGCTTCCTAATTTGGGTCCAGTTATGTCTCTGGCATACTATGTACCTCATTGGATAATCACTCATTCACTCCACGCACATGCTGGAGTCTGACTTATGCATAAATCTAAATGCTGTCTTCCAAGTATGCATAGTTGCCAAAGATACCTCATTTCAGTGGCAGCCTCTCTGTTATTAATTGATGTCATCCAAATTGCATTACTCTAGACTCAGAGGTAAGCATTCCCAGAACATGCTTTGGTAGAGCCTTCCCTGGTGCTCATGTGCCACTCTGGGGCCTGCACCTGGGTGAATGTCACACAGACCCCTTCCAGAGTACTCTCTCCACGGGAGCAGCTGCAGATCCCTTCTACGTCCCAAAAGCCTGCTGCTGTGGCGCAGAGACAGTCATATTAGGACACATCACAGCACCTCGCTGCCAAAGTGACAGCTACAATTATGTTTTGGCCGACAGCTGGAGATGAGAGAATGTGCAAACAGCCGGGGCCTCATGAGCCTCTGTGAATCAGCAGTTTGTATTGCATGTCCAGCTGGTGGATGTGGTGGCCCATCCTGCCAGTGGTACAGGTTCCACTTCTGTGTTGGCTACAGACACTGAGTTAACACCAGGGGCTGTAAAGTGAAGGTTTGTACTAGCTGGTGGTGGTGTATTTAGGTGCTACTGAGTCAAGTACGACTCACAGCGACTCTATGCACAATATACCTGACCCCGTCCTATCCTGAGCAATCCTCACTCATCTCTGATATACTGCTGCAGTATTGTGTCAATCCATCTCACTGAGGGTCATCCTATCTTTTCCTGACCGTACACTTTTCCACTTATGATGTCCCTTTCCAAGAAATAACCTTTCCTAACAACATGCCCCAAGTCTGTGAGATGAAGCTTCACCATCCTTGTCTTCAAGGAACACTCTGGCTGTACTTTTTCCAAGACACATCTGTTTGTTCCTTTGGCAGTCCATGGGATATTCAGTACTTTTCTCCAGAACCACATTCAAAGAAATCAGTTCTTTTTCCTGTCATCTTTATTTATTGTTCAGCTGTCAGAAGAATATTGAAAAGACTGCGGTCTGAATCAGGGACATCTTAGTCTTCAAACTAACATCATTGCTCCTCAGTACTTGGGGGAGATCCCTGACAGTGGAATTTCCCAATGTAATATGTCTTCTGCTGGTATCAAGCTGACAATGTCTATCTTTTGACCCAAGGATCACTCAGGGTCCAAAGGAGCAGAGGCGTCAGAGTGCTCAACCCTAGGAAAGCTCTAATTCCAACTCCTAAGTACTAGGCAAAGGTGAGGGCAGCCCGGTGCGGTGTGCTTATGAAGGACAGAGAGTGTTTACTGCACCCCTAGTGCAGCCAAACAATGTGGCTGTTACCTGGCTTCCTTCTCCTGAGTTGCCCTCAGAGATCATGCTCAAAAATTAACCCTTTCTGTATTATGTATGGTGCATTCTCCTAATCCTGCTCATCATCCAAATGCTGAGAGCCCTTCTTACCCACCTTGTTCTCCAAAGGTCTGTCCTCTCCTGGAAAAAAAGAGAGAAAGTTCCTACATCTATCCAAGATGGAGAGGCTCTTATTCCAGCATTGTCAAATTGACTATGACTCATAGCAACCCTCCATGCCTGTTCCATCTATATGCTGGGCAAATTATCCGAGAAGCTGGACTCTATGAAGGGGAATGTGGCATCAGAATCAGAGGGAGACTCACTAATAACCTGTATTATGCAGATAACACAATCTTCCTTGATGAAAGAGAGGAGGGCTTAAAGCACTTGCTGCAGAAAATCAAGAAATGCAGCCTTCAGTATGGATTGGATCTCAATGTCAAGAAAACAAAGATTCTTACCACTGGACCAATAGGCAGTGTCAAGATGAAGAGGAGATAGAAACTGTCAACAACTTCATCTTCCTTGGATCCGCAATTAACACCCTTGATACCAGCAGTCAGGAAATAAGGAGACACATTGCACTGGGGAAATCCGCAGTTAGGGACCTCTTCAAATTATTGAGGAGTAATGATGTCAGTTTGAGGACTAAGGTGCACTTGATTCAGGCCATAGTCCTTCTGATTACTTGCATTTTCATCTGAGAGCTGGACAATAAGTAAGCATGACATAAAAAGTATTGACACCTTGAGCTGTGGTGTTGGAGAAGAGCACTGAACATCCCATGGACGGCCAAGAGAATGAACACATATGTCTTGGAGATAGTGCAGCCAGAGTGCTCTTTGGAGGCAAGAATGATGAGACTTCACCTCACATACTTTGGACATGTTGTTAGGAGGGGCTATTCCTTGGAGAAGGACATGATGCTAGGAAGGGCAGAGAGTTGGAGAAGGAGAAGAAGACCCTCAACCAGGTGGATTGACATGGTGACTGCTATAATGGGCTCTTATGTGTCAGGAAGTGTGAGGATGGTGCAGGATAGAACAGGGTTCAGATCTTTTGTTCACAGGATCCTTATGAGTCATACATGACTCGGCATCACCTAACAGCATAGTAACCCTGTGAACAACAGATCTGAATCCTGTCCTATCCTTTATCATGCTCATCATCTCCACATGCTCAAGTCTACTGTTAGATTTTCTATATCAATCCCTCTCCTTGGAGGGCGGAGGTCTTCCTCTCTTTCACTGATCTTCCACCTTTCCCAGCATGATAGAGTTTTCCCAGGACTGGCCCTTCTGGCAACATACTCAAAGTATGTGAGATGAAATTTACCATCCTTATCTCCTCTGGTCAGCTGTAGCCTTTTTACACTTCCTTCAAGATAGATTTGTTTGTTCTTTTGAATTCCATGGGATAGACAATGCTCTTCTCCAACACTAACATTCAAACTCATCGATTCTCCCATATTCCTTACTCATTATCTAACTTTTTGATGCACAGGCATCAACTGAAAATACCATGGCTTGAATCAGGTGCACTTTAGTCTTTAAACTGTTATCCTTGCTCCTTAGAACTTTAAAGAGGCCCTTGACAATAGATTTTTCCAATGCAATACATCTTTACTTTTTTTTTTCCTGAAGGTAAAATAGTAAAGACAGATTTATTAGAAAATTCCATCTCCAAAGAAATGGACCTTCTACTGTGATGGGAAATATAGAGGGGGCTTTTTACATTTCTTGACTGTTGTTACCATGGGTATTGGTTGTGGATTCTAATAAAATTAAATAACTGACAATGTCAATCTTTTCTCCATCTGTCACGATGTTGCATATTGGTCTAGTAGTGAAGATTTTTGCTTTCTCTCTTTTTCTTTAGAATTTTGCTTTTTTTATATTGAGATGTAATACATATTGAAAGCTACAGTCTTTGATCTTCAGTAAGTGTTTAAATCTTCTTCACTTTCTGTAAGCAAGGTTTTGTCATCTACAAGTTGTTGATCTCGATCTTCTCTAGTGATTTGCTCACATATAGATTAAATAGTGTTGTTATGTACGTTTGAGTCAGAATTGACCCTTAGCTGACCCTCCAGTGGGTTTTCAGAGGCAGTAAATTGCATGAGAGATTTTTCTATCGTTTTCCTGTGGAGTAGTTGGTAGATTCGAACTGTGTATCTTTTCTTTGGCAGCAAGATATATAGATTAAATAGGTATAGAGAAAGGAAGGACACACATCTTTCCTGGTTTAAAATCATGTCGTGTTTCCTTGTTCTGTTCAGACAATTGCTTCTTGACATGTACATAGATTTCACATGAGCACAATTAAATATTCTCTCCTGTTCTCCTCAATATTAGCTATAACTTTTAAGATCTACATAGGCAAATGCTTTTGAATAATCAATAAAATACAAACATCTTTCTTCTATCTCTATTTTCAGCCAAGATCCATTTAACATCCCTTGATCCACAGCCTTTTCTAAATCCAGCTTGAATCACTGGGAGTTTCCTGTTGATAAACTGTCCCAGCTGTTTTGACATAATTTTCAGCAAGATTTTTCTTGCATAGTATACTATTCAGTAATTTCTGCACTCTGTTGGGTCACCTTTTCTTGAAATTTAAACAAATATGGATCTCTTGCAGTCATTTAGCCAGGCAGCAGTCTTCCACATTTCCAAGCATAGACTCTGAGCACATCCAGGGCGGTGTCTGTAACTGGAAAATGAACTGTAGGAAGTATGAATCCAGGGAAACTAGAAGTTGTTCCATATGAAATGGAATACATTTAGGCAGACATTCTAGGGATTAATGAGCTGAAATGAACTGATATTTGCTATCTTGAATCAGAAAATCATATGAACTTTTATGCTGAGAATGACAAATTGAAGAGGAATGATGTTGCATTTATAGTTAAAAAAAAGCACATTTCAAGGAACATCCTGAAGTACAATGCTGTGAGTGATAGCATACTATATGTGTACATCCAAGGAAGATCTGTTGATACAACTATTATTCAAATGAAAGTATCAACCATTAATGCTAACATGAAGAACTTGAGGATTTCTACCACTTTTGTAGTCTGCAATTGATTGAATATGCAATCAAGATACATTAGCGATAACTGGTGACTAGAATGCAAAATTTGGAAACAAAAAAGGTGAAATGGTAGCTGAAAAATATGGACTTGGTGACAGAAATGAGGCAGGAGATCGAATGATAGAATTTTGTACAATGGATGAGCTAGTCACTGCAAATACTTTAGATAAAACACACAGATGACCACTAAACACATGTAATCTTATGTGATGGACTGCACAGGGGTCAAATTGACTATATCTGTGGAAAGAGTTGGTGGAGAAGCTTAATATTGGCTGTTGAAATAAGGCCAAGGGCTGTGTGTGGAACAAACCATCAATTACCAATAAGTGAGTTCAAATTAAAACTAAGGAAAATGGAAATAAGTCAGTGAGAGCCAAAACATGACCTTTAATTTACCCCACCTGGATTTAAGAACAAGTTAAAGAGTAGACAGTCAAACAACTGGGGTTTTTGTTTGTTATGTGCCATTAAGTCAAGTATGACTTATAGTAAGCCTCTGAACAGCAGACCTGAATCCTGTCCTGGCCTGTGCCATCCTTCTCATCTTCGACATACACAAGCCCGCTGCTGTAGTTGTGGTTTCAGTCCATCTTGTTGAAGGTCTTCCTCTCTTTCACTGACCTGCTACCTTCCCAAGTATGATGCACCCTTCCAAGAAACAGCCCCTTGTAGCAGTATGCCTAACCTATATGACATGAAGCTTTGCCATCCCTGCCTCTGGCTGCACTTTTCTCAAGACCTATTTTTTTGTTATATCCAAAGCTTCCTTGTTTTCCGTGATTCCAGATTCATCAGCTGCTAACAGTTTCTTATGCTGTGACCAGAGTCTCCTAAGTGTAGCGGTAATGTGTCCCGAAGAGAAATGCTGTGTTCTGTGGAACTGGCGCGTAGAAGTCTCCATACCTTTTCAACCTGTATGCTGACCAGATCATCCAGGAGGCTGGGCTCTATGAGGAGAAATGTGGCATCAGGATTGGTGGAAGATCTATCAACAATCTGCATTATGCAAATGACACAACCCTGCTTGCTGAAACTGAGGAGGACCTGAAGTGCTTGCTGCAGAGGGTTAGGGACTGCAGCCTTCAATATGGATTGAGGCTCAATGTCAAGAAGACAAAGATTCTCACCACTGGACCAATTGGCAGCATCAGGATGGATGGTGAAGAGATTGAGATTGTTCATAGCTTTAGTCTGCATGGCTCCACAATCAACACTCTTGGCACCAGCAGCCAGGAAATTAAAAGATGTATTGCGATGGGAAAGTCTGCTGTTAGGGACCTCTCTAAAGTACTGAAGAGCAACGGTGTGTCTCTGGAGACTAAGGTGTGTCTGGTACAGGCCATGGTCGTCGCAATCACTTGTTATGTGTCAGAGAGCTGGAAATGACCAGGGAGGATAGAAGGAGAATTGATGCTTTTGAGCTTTGGTGTTGGAGAAGAGTTCTGATGGTGCCATGGACTGCTAAGAAAACAAACAGATTCATCCTAGAGAGGGTTAAACTGGGCTGCTCCTTGGAGGCAAGGATTCTGAAGCTTCATCTGACATACTTTGGTCATGTTGTAAGAAGAGAGCAGCGCTTGGAGAAGGACATCATGCTTGGGAGGGTGGAAGGCAGGCGCAGGAGGGGAAGGCCCTCTGGGAGATGGATTGATTCAGTGACTGGGGCAATCGGGATGAGTGTGTTGGAGACAATGAGACTGGCACAGGACAGAGCAGAGTTTAGAGCTGTTGTACATAGGGTCGCTATGAGTCGCAAGTGACTCGACGGCACATAACAACAATAACAACATCTGTTTGTTCTTTTGGCAGTCCATGGGACATTCACTACAACTCAAAGGCATCTATTCTTTGTCTGTCATCCTTAATTATTGAACAGCTCTCAGATGCATAGCAAGTGATGGAGAAGACTATGGCCTGAATCAGTTGTACCTTAAAGTTTAAACTGATTTTGTTGCTCCTCAGTACTATGGAGAGGTGCCTGACAGCAGACTTTCCTCCTGCAACACATCTTTTAATTTCTTAACTGCTGGTGCCAAGAATGTTGATTTTGAATTCCAATAAGATTAAGTAATTGACAATTTCAATCTTTCATCTATCTATTCTATTATCCTCTGCTTTCTGCTAAGAAATATCTGACAGCATCAATGGTATTCCTAGGGCCATTGCCTCTTCTAAACCTGGCTTGAACTTCTTGTGGCAGTTCTCTATGTACTGTTCTAGTTATTTTTTATGATCTTCAACAATATTTTGCTTGAATGTGCTATTTTGGGGGATGGGAACAAATATAGATCTTTTCCTGTCAGTTAGACAGGTAGCTATCTTCCAAATTTCCTGGCAATGACTGGCGAGTACACATAGGGCTGCATCTGTTAGACGAAACATGTCAGTTGGTATCCCATCAGTTCTTGGGGCCTTGTTTTTTTTTTTGCCAATGCCTTCAGTGCAGCTTGAACTCCCCCATTATCATTAGTCCATGTTCTTATGTTACTTCCTAAAATATTTCAGTGTCGACCAATTATTTCTGGCATATTGACTATGTGCCAATCCCTTCTATCTGCTTTTGCTGCTTCCTGGATCATTCAAGATTTTGCCCACAGCATCTCTCAGTACTGCAGCTTGAGGCTTGAAGTTTTCAGTTCTTTCAATTTGAGAAATGCTGTGAATACTTCCCCTTGTTATTCTCTCTCTTTGTACAATCCATCAAAAAATAGATAAGTAAAAAAAAAAAAAACCAAAACAAAACAAAACAAAAAAACAACAACAAAAACCAAAACACGGGAAGATGCAACTGAGTGCTTTAGAAGCAGCAATCTTGTGAGATCAAAAGGTCAGTATTTGCCCAGAAATAAAGCTAGAAGGCAAGAAAGGGTAGGAAAGAATGGAAACACAGGGAGGAAGTAGGAAGTAGGGGCTGCAATAGATGTCACAACCTAAAATGTGTGTTCATTATTGTTTGGAAAATCATTTGTTGTGTGCTCTGTAGATTTGTCCCCAAATCACAATAAAAAGTTAAACACAAAAACTCCATAGTAGCAAAAGTTAACTACTTAGTGATCCTTCCCCGGTGCCAGAGTGAGTCTTGGTGGTGTGGTCCACAGGCAGCCCGGCTGCTAACCCAAAGGTGGTGCTTCTCTGATGGTTCAAACTCACCACCTGTTCTGAAGGAGAAAAATTGAGTCATCTCCACCCTTACAATTTATAGTCGGAAGACCTGTTGGAGGCACAGGTATGAGTCAGTTCCTACATCACTGCAACGAGGTGGTGTGGATCCCTGCGCCCGGCACGGGCTGACAGTTCTACGTCCATTCCATCTTTTCATCTCTGCCACAGCCCAGGGAGGTAGTGCGTTTCAGAGTCATTTCTCTTCGACCATAGAGCTGCTAAGCGTGGAGAGTGAATCTGAACCAAGAAAGTCTAGCTTCAGTGTTCAGTTGGTTTGTGACTGATTATCCTGGTTTGGCCCTTTAAATCTAGAAAATGAAAAGACGTCCAGAACATTGCTCCAATAGGATGAGTGGAGTTGGGGCCTCCAAGTATGTCGACTTTGGCCTGAAAGGCAAGATTTTATCAAGGAAAATATACAACAGCTATTTCAGGTGACAGGTGCTGGGCTGTGGAATCACACAGTCACAAGGATTTCTTAAGAGTAATTTTTGCATGTTCAGCCGCATGAGTGTCATCAGAAAGCTACTCCATCTTCAGTGTTCCCCCTGGGGCGGCAGGGCAGCAGTAAGAACTGCCCCTTTCCCTCTGACCCGTAGACCTGCCCAGGGTCCTTGCACCAGGGTCCTTGCACCGCAAGGTGGACTCGTATGTCTGGGGCTTGTCTCTCACTCAGCCCTGGCTCATGTGCCAGGAGGGGCCTCTGAGAGGGACGGCCCGCTATGTTAGGGGCTCTTTGAGGAGTGCTGCAGCCCTCCTGAGACCCTTTGCAGGAGGAGAACCTGCTTGTCCTCACCTCCTTCCTAGAAGCATGCATACAAGGAGGCCTCAGGTTAGCAACTCTGCTCAGTACTCTTCCAAAGTGGGTGTCTGAAAGCCTGGTGGGGCTGGGAGGGCGCAGGAACATTTGTATTTCAAGTGGCTGCTGCCAGTGAATCACCAATTTCATCTTGTGCTTGCAGCTCTGTGAAGGCATCATTTCCACCCAGCCTCTCACAGAGCTGGCGGCCAGAGCCTCTGGGTGGGCTATAAATAGCAGATCATCAACTCACCTCTTCTGAGCTCATCACAGGCTCCTTGGCTTACTGTGCGTCTTCTTGCTGCCTGCACGTCACTGTCACTCAGATTTCCCAGGCGGGGCCCGGCTGAGAGACCTAGTGCACCACTGGGGGGGCTGCTGGTTTCTGTGCCTGGAGCTGCTCAGGGTGACAGCGAGGGCAATGGCAGACATTTGAAGATCTTGACATTTTAAGGCGTCATAATTATAATCTTGGGTCTCTGTGCTCCTCTCCAATTAAACGCAGCAGCGGGAACTGTCATTTCTCTAGGAGTCCTAGAAATAAAAGGCAATGGAGTCACCTAACACACGCCCAGAGAAAGCCACATGGAAGATTATGTGGGTAGCAACAAATGAAAGGTTTCATGCTTTCCTGTGGACTTGTCTAGTATTTGCATGATATGCTTTATACTTTTTTTTGGCTTAAAAACAGAGATTGCCTTCCCCCCCCCCTTTTTAAATATTATTTCTTGTATAGCTACAACTTACCCAGGCTCCCTGTGTGCCCATCCCTGTGCCCAGCCTTCACACATACCTTCTCATTAAGGCATCACAGGAGCAATAATGAGTTAACTGTTGTTAGCATTTGTTTTCTATAGACATTAAAGCTATGAACAAACCTCAGCAGTAGGATCACAGCCCTCTAAGTTTCTTGCAAAGAAGGCATAGGCCTCCAAGTAGCCTTCTAGTTCCAACTTAACGCTCTTCCTCATACTTCTCTCCCCTCAAGCCCTAGAAACAGGTAGAGGCCAGGTGGGACTCCCTCCATTGGAGGTCTGCCTCAAGTCTGTTTCTTTCTCTGCTTCCCCAGAGTCACAGCCCCATGTTGGGGTCTGGTCTCCTTGAACTGGCTTTTCACAACAACCTTCCACCTCAGGGGTGCACTTTAAGAATGTTTTGAGAACAAAGATTTCTAGACCCCTTTCTAGACCACTTGAAGCAAAATCTACACGTCTGGATTATCACAACTCCCCCAGTGACCTATCTTCTTCTTCTTCTTGTTAGGTGAGGGATTGTTCGACTCTGTTCTGTAGGTTCCCTGTGAGTTGAAAGACACTCAACAGAATGGATTTGGTTTTGGTTTAAAAGAGAAATGGGAAATTATTGCTCAAATGCCCCTTTTATAATTCCAGATCTTTGTGCAACAATTGAAATGAAGGCAGTTCCATGTGGCCTGCAGATGAAAGGAGATCCATTAGCAGATACAACACAATAGCAGTAATGTGTAAACACAGGAGAGCGGGAGAGGTGGGGCTCATGATTAATTCAAAGGAGATGATATTTCGGCCTTCTCCTTGTGGAAGACAGAGCGGGTCTTGTAAGGACTGGGGCAAGGGCCATATTTCAAAGTGCCGCTAATGCTTTTTCTATGCCTGTTCCCACACAAAAGCACTGCTGTCTTGTCATTGTTGTTCAAAAGGTCAAGAGTGTTTTATAATATTATTAAAAAGTGTGTGTGTGTGTGTGTGTGTGTGTGTGTGTGTGTGTGTGTGTGTTCGGACTTTGCTCTATTACCCCAAAAGAAACTCATATCCGCATATAAAACTAAAAGTGTGTTAACCGAAATCAAGAGATATTTCAAAATTGGGTCTGAGAATTGTTATCAACAAGAGCTTCTGTACAAAAACTGACAAGAGAGAACTTCTGGTTAAATGTGGCAGAAGAGTCTGTCATGAATTTTTGTTTGATCCCTCCCAAAATCCTACTAAAAACAACTGTAAAGGAATTAAATACATATATATCAGCCCACAAGGTCTATGAGAATAGGAGAAGAGATGGCAGCAGAAGCAGATGAAAGATGTCAACACATTTTTGGAAGATGGGAAGCTGAGGAAGAAGTGATGAGTCACACAGCAGTGTGGAGGAAGCTGAAGGCCTGACACCTTCTGGGGGGTTCCGGTGAGAAGCAGGCAAGTTGTGGATAGGGAAGGCATAGCTGTTCATGGAAGCAGACTTTTACGTGGCTGTGAGGTTGCTTCAACTTGCCTGTTCTTGCAGGAGACCAGAGGTTTACAAACCAGCTTAGTTGGATGGGCACATCAGACCCCATGAAAGATGAGTAAGAAGTGCAGAACAGAAAACATGGAAAATAAGCAGAAGTCTAGATACTGAAAGGTAAATATTTTCCCCATTTTTTTTCCTTCACCTAGCTTTTAGGCACTCTAGCAGCCAGGCATATCATCTACCTCCAGGCAAGAGACTAAAGAACTCTTTCTGTAGAATGTGAGCAAACCCAAGGAAAAGACCTACAGATACAGAAGGATCTTCAACAGAAGGAAGGGCCCAGGAGACTTGGTTGAGAAGTTAAGTGTTGGGCTGCTCTCGTGGCTTAGGAGGAGAAGGAGTTGTGATCTTAACACAAAGGCAAGCAGATTGAATCCACTGGCTTCTCTGAGGGAGAAAGATGGGCAATCTCTGTATAATTTACAACTTCTGGAAACCTGCTGGAGGGTCAACTATGAGTCAGTTCCAGCTCAACAGCATGAGCTGAAAGAACTCACAAAAAGGTCAATAGTTCAAATCCACCAACTGCTTTTTTTGGGAGAAAGAGGAGGTAATCTATTCCTGTGAAGATTTATAGGCTTGGAAACTCAATGGAGAGTCTCTGTTGAGTAGCAAGCCAGTTGTGAAAAGGGAATCAACTTGATGGCAGTGGGTCTGTGGTGGATTCCGCCCCTTTATAATGGAGGGGTCATATGTGAAGTCGTTGGATTCTGAGATGTGAGTTCTTGTTATGGATGGAGGTCTGGTGTGGACTGTTTGGTTGTTTTTATTTCATTCACAACCATGTGTGAACTGATTGATTGTATATGCTAGATTTGGCTAACAATGAGCTGTGAGTTGGAAGCCTCTTGTTTCGAGCCATTCAGGGTCTTGTGGGCGGCCCGTGTATTTAAAAGTTGGTTGGGCCCTCAGACCTGTGGCCCTCTCACCTGGTGTTAATTATGCTTTGAATGAATATTCTTCTAAGTGGTACAGCACTGGTCTGTCAATTTGCTGTATTGTGATAACTTGGCATTGCTGTAATACTGAAGGCTGTACCACCACTGGTGTGTCAAATGCCATACTGGTTACCTATAGTGGACAGTGTTTGGTGGAGCTCCCAGACTAAGACAGACTTGGAAACAGGAGTGGCATCCATTTCCTAAACAACATGCCTCTGGAAAATCTATGAACTTACAGAAACAGCAATAGTTATAGAACAATGGAGGGATCAGCTCACTATCAACCACCCTATCCACGTTATTACACCACTGGACAAGCTTCATTCAATCACAAATAATATCCAATCATCTCTTTAGTAATCTTAAATATGATGTGAGAACCAAAGACCACACAAACATTGAAAGAAAGCATCAGACATGAGAGAAAGAGTAAAGACAGGGAGAAAGAAAACAGAAGCACAGGAAGAGAAGAAAAAATATAAATACTATCCCCAAGGAGTGAAAATAAGCTTTCAATCTCAAGGTTCATTACCAGTAAATGTCATAATGCCAGAAATAAAGGCAAGACCCATACAGACAAGATACATAAGGGGTGGGGGAAAGGTCAATATAAAAGATCAAGAATCAATCAGAATGGCATAGAACTTCTCATTCACAACGCTGGAAGCTGAAAGGTAAGGGGACAAGACATTTAGAATTCTAAGTGATAATTAATTACAGTTTAAAAATCTGAACTGTAACACCAATCAAGAGAAATAGTACCATGAAAGATATTTTCAGGAGTACACCAAAACGGAACCAAACCCACTCCTGTCAAGTTCAACTCATGGTGAACCTCACTCAGCTTTCCAAGGCCATAAATCTTTACACAAGGAGACTTCCCATTGCTTTCAAAGAGGAGCTGGTAGATTCAAACCATCAACCTTTCCCGTGGCAATCCAATGCATTACATTTACTTTTCATTTTCAGGCATCAGAAGTCTTAAATAACTGATCTCTAGTGCTCCCAAATAGGCAAACGTATATTTATATGAAGAAAGAGAAATAGCTAAAATTTGCATATTTAAAAATGTAGAAGAACAACTCAAATGTAAAGCATTTATATTGCTTTGCTATTGTTGTTCCATATGTGAATAGGTATAAACAGCAGCTGGCCAGGGAACAAGTTTAAGAAGTCCTGTGAAGATGAAGAAAATTGGCTACATGGTCTATTCCACAATACTGCTGCTTGTTAGCTGCTGTTGAGTTGGTTCTAAATCATGAAGACTAAAAGTACAATAGGACAAAACACTGTCTGGTCCTGTGCCATGTTCACATTACACATGATTGGGATAAGCAAATCTCTTGTTGGGTCCGTGTATTTCTAATGTCTTCCAGTCTAGATGGTCCATGTTCCAGCACTGTAATAGGCAAAATCGTTGTAATTGATTGGATTTTCTTCTTTGTCTGGAAGCTCTGTTGAAACCTGCCCACCCTAGGTGAGCTTGCTGGTATTTTAAATACTGGCAGCACAGTTTCTAGCATCATCTTGTTGTTATTAGTTACCACTGAGTTGATTCTGGCTGATGAACACATCATGTGACACAGTAGAACTGTCCCATAAGGCACAGACTTAACTAACCTTCATGGAAACAGATTTTTTTCCCGAAGAGCTACGGAGTGAGTTAAAACTGCCAAACTTTCTGTTAGCAATTGAGTACTTAACTACTTGTACCATCTTTCTGTAGCATGGCAATACACAGATCATGCATGATTGTAAACTGACAGAATAGTGGTGGTAAACAACTTTCTTTCACTGCTGTTGAATAGGAACTGATTCATTGCTCAGCCTCCAGCAGGTTTTCTGAGGTTTTAAATTGCATTAGAGGAGATTGTCCATCTTTTTCAGCTGGTAGATTTGAACCACCTACCTTTGTGTTGGCAGCACAACTCCTTACCCAATAGGCCACCTGAGCTGGTGGCTGCAATAACAAAAGATTTTGCTTGTTTAAATGTCCTTCAAAATTTTTGCATTGGGGTTTCATACCTAGCAGAGCAGAGCAGCTCACTTGCTGTGATTAATTAAAAATCAGCCCTACACACACACACACACACACACACACAGAGTTCTTCAATATTTTCTTTAAAAAAAAATAGCTCAGCATGACAATATACAGATCATGCACTGGCAAACAAAGTGTGGTGTACATGTATATGTAAGCATTGCACAATAAAATAGAATATTAATAAATCTATAAAACATAGCATGGATAAATCTGGAGGACTTTATGAAGAGTCAAAGAAATCAAACACAAAAGGACAAATATTACACCTTACTACTTTAATAAAAGTCAGGAACCATTGACAAGGAAACAATACTCTTTGATGCTTATCAGAAATAAGGAGAAAGAAGGAAAATAAGTTACTAAATAGTAGACACTTGATGGTTTTGGTGATGGGAAAGGCAACACAATATGGATAAGTCAGTAAAACTCAATGAAGGTAAATGGAAGATGCTAAGAGGTAACAAGGATAGGACTGGCATAACACATTGGGCTCCTAACCAATAGGTTGGTGGTTTGCAACCACCAGCCACTCTGTGTAAGAAAGATAGGCAGTCCAATCCCATAAAGATTCATAGCCTCAGAAACCCGCTGGAGGGTCATTAGGAGTTGGAAATGATTCAACAACAGTAGGTTTCTATTTTCAGGCAGTAAATTCAGATGCAGCCTGAGACATGCTCACTTATTTATGCCAATAAATTTAGAAGGCCCAGTCAGAAGAGATCTATTATTTTCTCAGTTTTTAAAAACAGATGATCCAAGAGAATGCAAAAATCAGTGATGATTATCAGTGATATCTCATGCCAGTAAAACCTTGCTAAAGAGAATTTGAAAATATGTGGAGCGATATATCAACATGGAAGTGCCAAGTTCAAGGTAGATTCAGAACAGGTGATTGAATTAGGGGATGTCGTTGCTGATGCCAGATGGGTCTTGGCTACGAGAATGATACGGAATGCCAAAAAGACATTTTACTTGTGTTATATTGACTATTGAAAGGCATTCAAAATTAAAAAAAAAAGAAAGGCATTCAACTGTGTGGATCATAATTAATTATGGGCAACATTGGAAATTATGGAAAGTCTAGAACACTTAATTGTGTCTATACATAAACAACACAGAAGGTGGGAATATTGAAAGGTTTAAAATCAAGAAAGGCACGATTCGGTGTTGTATCCTTTCACCATATCTATTCAAGCTATATTTGGAGAAAATAATTTGAGAAGCAGATCTACATATACAATAATATGACATCAAAATTAAAGACAGACTCATTAATAGCCCGCAATATGTAGATGATAAAATTTTGCTTCTGAAAGTGAAAAGAAATTGAAGCACTTACTGAAGAAGATCAAAGACTATAATTTTTTTAAGATTATCATTTTTTTAAAATCCTCATAACTGGATGAATAAACAACATGATAAATGAAGAAAAATTGAAGTTGTCAAGAATTTCATATTACTTGAATCCACAATCAACACTCATGGAAGTTGTTGTCTACCACAGAGTTGGAACCAACCCATAGCTAACACTCTGGCTGTTTTTCAAAAGCAGTTGATTGCATTGGAGGAGATTGCCCGACCTCCCGCCCCAGGAAAGTAGCAGTCATGAACTCAAATGACATATTGCACAGGCAAATCTGCCAAGGAGTACTAAAAGATACTTCTAGACCTATCTAAACATCTCGTGGGATCCATTTTTCTAGTCCAAAGACTCAGGATCATAGTCTTGTTGAACAATTAGCTGCACTGGTATGAATTAATTCCTAAAGATAATGTTCTAGGTCACTGCACATTCCGTTATAGGTGATCCAAGAGAATGTGGAAATTATTGAACAATATCATTAATATCACATGCAAGCAAAATACTGCTGAGGATCATTCAAAAAAACAGTTAAAACAGTACATAGATAGAGAATTACTGCCAGACCTTCAAGTGGATTTAGAAGAGGCCAGCACCAGGGATATCATTGCTGATGTCAGATGGATCCTGGCTGAAAGTAAAGAATACTAAAAGAATGTCTATCTGTGCTTTATTGACTATGCAAAGACATTTGATTTTGTGTTTCATAACACTCTTCTCCAGCACCACAGCTCAAAGGCAACAATTCTCCTTCTATCCTCCCTGATCATTGTCCAACTCTCTGAT
>NW_006399814.1:12231984-12243777 GCF_000299155.1 Elephantulus edwardii
CCAGAGTAATATATCATATGATCATCCAACTCAAAATGCTCCATGTGAGACGGAGCTTCAAAATCCTAGCCTCCAAGGAGAAACTTGGTTTCACCCTCTCTAAGACATACCTATTTGTTTTCTTGGCAGTCTATAGTATGTTCAAAACTCTTCTCCTGCACCACAACTCAAAGGCATCCATTCTTCTGTCATCCTTAGTCATTGTCTAGTTCTCTGATGCATAGCAAGTAATTGCAAAGACCGTGGCCTGGATTAGGCACAGCTTAGTCTCCAGCCTGACATTGTTTCTTCCCAGTACTCTGGAAAGGTCTCTCACAGAAGATTTTCTCAGTGCAATTCATCTTTTGATTTCATGACTGCTAGTGCCAAGAGTGTTGATTGTGACACTGAAATTTGTAATTTTTAACAACCTCAATCTCTTCTCCATCTATCATAGTGTTACTAATTGGCCCAGTGGTGAGAACCTTTGTCTTCTTGATGTTGAGCTTCAATCCATATTGAAGACTGCAGTCCTTGACCTTGTGCAGCAATCACTTCAAGTTCTCCTCCGTTTCAACAAGTAAGGTTGTGCCCTTTGCATAATGTAGGTTGTTGATGAGTCTTCCTCCAATCCTGATGCCACATTCCTCTTCATAAAACCCTGCTTCCCAAATTATCTGTTTTGCAAATAGATTGGAAAGGTATGGATACAGGATGTAACCCTGATGCACATCTTTCCTGATTTTGAACAATGCAGCATTTCCCTGCTCTGTTCTGAGGACTGCTTCCTGGTCTGAGTATATATAGATTTGATATGAACGCAATTGAGTCTTGTGAGATTCCCATTTTCCTCAAGGTTAGCCACATTTTGTTGTGACCCGCACAATCAAATGCCTTTGCATAGTCAATGAAACACAGATAGACATTTCCCTGGTACTCTTTGCTTTCTGCCCTAAGATCCATCTGATAGTAGCAATAATGTCTCTAAACGCCATGACCTCTTTTAAACTCAGCTTGTAATTCTGGTAGTTCTCTGTTGATACACTGTTTCAGTAGTTTTTTGGATAATTTTCAGCAGTATTTTGCTTGCATGTGATATTAGCTATGTTGTATGATAATTTCCACATTCTGTTGGGTCAACTTTTTTTGGAATGGGAATAAATATGAATCTCTTTCAGTCAATTGGCCAGGTAGTTGTCCTCCAGATTTCTTGGCACAACTTGGTGAGCATGTCCAAGGCAGCATCTGTTTGTTGAAATATGTCAATTGATATTCCATCAATTCCTGGGGTCTTATTTTTTTACAAGTCTTTCAGAGAAGCTTGAACTTCCTCCTTCATCACCATTGCCTCTTGATCATATGTTGTTTCTTGAAACTCTTCTGTGTCAGCCAGTTCTTTTTGGTACAGTGACTGTATACTCCTTCCATCTTCTTTTAATGCTTTCTGAATCACTCAGTATTCTGCCAATAGCATCATTAAGTATTGCAACTCATGGCTTAAATTTGTTCTTCAGTTCCTTCAGCTTAAGGAATGCCAAGCTAGTTTGGCCCTTTTGATTTTCTGACTTCAGCTTCTTGCACATTTCACTATACTTTGCCTTGTCTTCCCGAGCCGCCCTTTGAAATATTTTATTTAGCTCCTTAACTTCTTGATTTATTGCCTTTGCTTTGGCTTCTCAGCACTCAAGTGCAATATTCACTTTCTTCTGACATTCATTTTGGTCCTTCCTCCTCCTTTTCCTCTTCCTCCTCCTTTTCCTTCTTCCTCTTCCTTTTCCTCCTCCTCCTTTCTTTATAATGACCTTTTGCATTCTTCATGGACAATATCTTTATATCTTCCCACAGCTCATCTAGTCTTCATTCATTGATGTTCAAGGCCTGTGTTTAAATTCTGTTCCTGAGTTGTTTTTTAAATTCAAGGGGAATAGACTCAAGATGAAATTTTGATTCCTGTGTATTTGATTTGACCTTCTTTAGCTTTAATTTGAACTTTCATATGAGTAGTTGATGGTCTGTTTCGCAATCAGCACCTGGCCTAGTTTTCACTGCTGATATTGAATTTCTCTAATGATTCCTTCCACAGATGTAATTCATCTGACTCCTGTGCATATTACCAGGAGAAATCCATGTGTATAGCCTGAGTTTTTATGTCTTATCAAAGGTATTTGCAATGAACAAATAATTGATTGCGCAGAATTCTATCATTCTATCCCCAGCCTCATCATTTCTGTCACCAAGTCCATGTTTTCTAACTACCGATCCTCCTTCCTGGTTCCCAACTTTTGCATTCCAGGCACCCATTATTATTAATGCATCTGTTAGTCCACATTAATGCCCACCTGAACTATAGCCTCTTGTCCAGAAGAACTAGATTATACTAGTCTATCACTATCTACTATTCTGTCCCAGGCCATTATACAAGGTCCCAGTCAGAATAAAAGAAAAGTGTTGAACAAAACTTAATAGACAAACCGAGTTATAGGACTGATAGAGACTAGAGGAACCCCGGAAATGATCACCATAAAATACCCTTGAAATCTGGAACTGGGCTCTCTGTTCCTCGTTGATCCAGATTGCCCTCTCTTCTTGTGCAGCCTCAGCCACATCCCTGAGACATGATGGTGAAGGTTGGAGTAAATGGATTTGGCCACGTTGGGTTCCTGGTCACCAGGGCTGTTTTTAACTCTAGCAAAGTGGATGTTGTTGCCATCAATGACCCCTTCATTGACCTCAACTACATGGTCTATATGTTCCAATATGATTCCACCCATGGCAAGTTCAACGGCACTGTCAAGGCTGAGAATGGGAAGCTAGTTATCAATGGGAAAGCCATCACTATCTTCCCAGAGCAAGATCCTGCCAACATCAAGTGAGGTGATGCTGGTGCTGAGTATGTTATGGAGTCCACAGGTGTCTTCACAACCTTGGAGAAGGCTGGGGATCACCTGAAGGATAGTGCCAAACAGGTAATTATCTCTGCTTCTTCTGCCAGTGCCCCCATATTTGTGATGGGC
Organism: Elephantulus edwardii; assembly: GCF_000299155.1. NCBI lineage: Eukaryota > Metazoa > Chordata > Mammalia > Macroscelidea > Macroscelididae > Elephantulus > Elephantulus edwardii. The sequence goes on from NW_006399814.1 coordinate 12,234,978, forward strand.
ATGAACCATGAAAAGTATGACAACTCTCTCAAGATTGTCAGCAATGCCTCCTGCACCACCACCTGCTTGGCTCCCCAGGCTGAGGTCATCCATGACAACTTTGGCATTGTAAAGGGACTCATGACCACAGACAATGCCATCACTGCCACCCAGAAGACTGTGAATGGTCCCTCTGGAAAGCTGTGGCATGATGGCCATGGAGCTTCCCAGAACATCATCCCTGCATCTACTGGCACTGCCAAGTCCATGGGTCATCCCTGAACTGAATGGGAAACTTACCAGTATGGTTTTCCATGTCCCCACTCCCAATGTGTCAGTTGTGGACCAGACCTGCCATCTGGAGAGAGCTGCCAAATATGATGACATCAAGAAAGTATTAAAGCAGGCATCAGAAGGGCTCCTCTTCTAAGAATCAAATCCCTATGCACATCCAAAAACTTCTCCAACAGGGTAAAAAGGGAAGCCACAGACGGGGGGGGGGGGGGGGATTTGGTAATGACATGTCAGATAAGGTACTTATATCTAGAATTTATAAAATACTTGACAACCACAACAAGATAAAGGTAAACAACCCAGTTGAAAAATGGGCACAGGATATGAACAGACACTTCATCAAAGAAGACATTCAGATGGCCAACAAGCACATGAAGAAATGTTTAAAATCCCTAGCTCTAAGAATGATGCATATCAAAACAACTATGAGATATCATCTCAGCCCAGTCAGAATAGCAAAATTTAACAGAACAGCAAACAAATGCTGGTGAGGATGCGGAGAAACTGGAACCCTTATTCACTGTTGGTGGGAGTGTAAAATGGTGCAACCAGTATGGAAGGCTGTATGGTGCCTTCTCAAAAAGTTGCAAATAGAAATACCATTTGACCCAGCAATTCCACTACTGGAAATACACCCTAAAGAAACCATAACTGTCACACAGGCAGATATACACACACCCACATTTATTGCAGCTTTGTTCACAATAGCAAAGAATTGGAAACAACCTAAGTGCCCATCAAAAAACAAATGGATAGAGAAGCTGTAGTATATTCACACAATGGATACTAATGGAATACTTTGTGGCATTGAAAAACAAGGAACTCATGCAATATTATTAAAAATGGGTGACTCTGGAGGACATTATGCTGAGTGAAATATCTCAGTCAAAAAAGGACAAATACTGCATAGTGCCAACTGTTGTAGAATGGGAATGACATCAGGGTTGGGGTGAGACTGAGAAAAATTGGATAAATTATGTGCACTGCATTGAAACAGAAGAGGGAGAGAACAGTTTAAAAGCGATATATGATAGGATATTATGGTTATGACAAGAGTCCAGAATGAAGGTTGCATAGTGGAGTGGGGGCAGGAGGGGTGAGAAGGTGGAGGGGATTGTATACCAATGAAACAATTATTAACTCGCTTTGCAAGGAGAAGAATGAAGAGGGGGGAGGGAGGGGTGGGCAGGGAGAAAAACACAACAATGAATGAATGGAAATCCAAAATCTCTGTAAATGTTCATTAAAAGTTATAAAATTAATTTTTTAAAAAATCGAACATACCCAATTGCCTAAATGTCCGCTACTGAAGTTTTAAGAATAAGACACACTGGTCATTGTAATTCCCTTCCCTTCTAGAATCTCTAATGTCTGCTCTCTTATGGGATCTCAGTGAGAAGTAAAAGAGAAAATAAAATGCAGGAGATTTTGGGGAATGTTAAAAAAAAGAAGAAGAAGAGCCCTTCAAAGGCATCCTGGGATATACTGAAGAGCAGGTTGTCTCCTGTGACTTTAACAGTGATACCCACTCTTTCAACTTTGATGCTGGGTCTGGCATTGCTCTGAATGATCACTTTGTCAAATTCATTTCCTGGTATGACAATGAATTTGGCTACAGCAACCAGGTGGTCAACCTGATGATTCACATGGCCTTCAAAGAATAAGAGCCCCTTGGAACATCAACTCCAGCAAAAGCACTAGAAGAGAGAGAGACGGAGAGGGAGAGGGAGAGGGAGAGGGAGAGAGACTGACTCAGCTGCTGCAGAGTCCTTGCCCCAACTCAATCCTCCCACACACTGAGAATCTCACATCCTTGACACAGTTTCCATCCAGTTCCCCTGAGAAAGGGGAGGGGCTTGGAAAGCCCATCTTGTTATGTACTATCAATAAAGTGCATTTACTCAGAAAAAAAAAAGTAATCTGGAACTGAAGTCACTTCTGGAGGTCACCTTCCAACCAAAAACAGATTTGCCTACAAGTGAAACAATAATGCATAAGGAGTGTGCATAACCAAGTAGATAAGACTAACAATCAATGTCTACCCCAAACTAGAGATAAACAGGCAATGAGTGGCAGGGAAAATGGAAGTGGGCCAGAGAGAGGGGAAATGGTAAGGGCACAAATGGATTGTGGGGACTGCAAATGAATAATATCTTTTAAAAGGATCAGTACAAAGCTGGCGTTTATGGAGCAAAGGTTAAAAATGTTTCAAATATCCAAGTTTTCTGAACTGCTGTTTTTGCCTCTAATATCAGCTCTCAGTACTCTCCCTCCTACCTTTCTGTCCAGTAATTTATCTCAATGTTTCACAGAACTTACAGTTAAGTGGTTTATTATTAGGGAAGCAAGAGGATACAGCTGAGGATTGGGATCAGCTTGGAAGTACCAGGAACAATTCAGAACATAAACCCTGGTCAGGACAGCTTCTTTTCGCCCTCTGCCACTGGGCCTTCTTGGGCAAGTGTTAGAACTCTTAGCTCCATGGGCTGGAAAGAGTCCTTACAGCCAACTCAAGCTACCATCACTTGCTAGCTTCTGCATTACACTTCTCTCTTTGTATACATGGTTTAAGAGGTTCTCAGTTCAGAGCTGCTGAGTCCAAAAGATGTTCTTTACGCTGTTTCTTCTCCATGGGTTGTTCTGAGAGCTGTTTTCTACATTTGGTATAGCAAGTTCTTTTTGTTGTTGTTGTTGTTGTTTTTTTAATAAAACTTTCATTTTATACTGGTTTACTTACAAAGTTCGTATGCATTATTTTTCTCATCAGAACTTTCCAATTTCCTTTACCCATCCCTCCCTCCACCCATCAAATTCTGCAGCCCTGTGATTAACACCTCCCTCTCCCACCACCCCTCTTCACCACTCTGCTTCCCCCTTCCCGCTTGGATCCTCATGCTCGTTCTGCAATATGGTCTTATACAGTATTTGTCCTTATGGGACTGAGTTAGTTCACTCAGCATAATGCTCTCCAGTCCCTCCCAAGTCAGGTAGTGATTTCTAAAATCATTGCTCCTAAGTGCTATGTAATATTCCATCATGTGAATGTACCATAATTTCTCAATCCATTTGACTGCGATTGGACTTCTGTGCTGTTTCCATGTTCTTGCAATAACAAATAACACCGCTATGAACATTGGTGTATAAGTCTCCATTTGTGCCTCAGTTCTCATTTTCTTGGGATAAATTCCAAGCAGCGGAATAGCTGGGTCACATGGAATTTCTATGTTCAGATTTTGAAAAAGCACCTAACGGCCTTCCACAATGATTGTACCATTCTACAATCCCACCAACAATGTATAAGAGTTCCTATCTCGCCACATCCTCGCCAGCATTTATTACTTGCTGCCTTCCCTTCTTATGCTCCCATGTACCTTATTTTGCAGGCTCTCATTCACACAAAGGGACCTCTGGTGGCCTGCTGTGTGTGGTCAAGTTGGAATCAACCTACAGCTGACCCTCTAGCAGGTTTTCAGAGGCAGTGAATCGCATGGAAGGATAATGCCCACCCTTCTGCAGAGCAACAGGTGGATTCAAACTGTGTGCCTTTGGTATAGCAGTGCAGTTCCTTATTACTAGGCCACCAGAGCTCCCTTGCTGCTGTTGCTGTTGTTGTTAGGTGTCATTGAGTCAAATACAATTCATGGTGATACTATGAACAACAGATCTGAACCCTGTCCTATGCTGTGCCGTCCTCACAATCTCTGACATATTTGAGACTATTGCCGCAGTTGCTGTGTTAATCCATCTACTTCAGGATCTTCCTCTCCTCCATCATCCCTCCAAGAATTATGCTCCTCTCCAAGGAATAGCCTTTTCTAGCAACATGCCCGAAGTATGTGAGCTAGAGCTTCATCATCTTTGCCTCCAAGGAGTACTCTGTCTGCACTTTCTCCAAGACATATCTGCTTGTTCTTTTGGAAATCTGTAGATTATTCAATACTTTTCTCCAACACCACATTTCAAGCAACTCCATTCATGGTAAGGAATTGTCTTGCCAGCCCCATGATATGCAGTTCAAATCTATCAGCTGGTCTGAGGGAAAAAGATGGGCAATCAACTCCAGTGTGATTTATTGTCTTTGAAAAACCCCTGGAGGGTCAGCTATGAATTGGTTCTGACTCAGAGATACACAACAATCGCCATAATTCTCACACATCATGTTCCTTATTTCCACTATTAGCAAGCTATTTCAAGTGAGTGAATATCGTTCTGACCAGGGACAAAATAGAAGGTTATAGTTAGAATTGAAGAAAAATGCAGAACAAAAGTTAAATTATTACACAAACCCAAGTTACAAACTCACTTCATTTACATAGTCTCTTACCTACTGGTAAGATTTACAAAGGGTATATAGCAAGAAAGGTCATTCTAAGTAAATCATTGCACCACAGACTGTAACAATTTATGTCTGAATTGTTGAATGGAAATTTTAATTTACAATGGAAACTATCATGTAAAACATAATAAAAATGTATACAATTTTTAAAATAACTGTGGTCATATGCGGTTATGTGCCATGTGTCTTAATTACCTGGTGCTGCTATAATAGAGATATGGCAAGTGAATGGCTTTAAGAAACAAAAATCTATTCTCTCAAAGCATAGGATGTTAGAAGTTAAAATTCATGGTTCCAGCTCGAGAGGTAGGCCTTCTCTCTCTGCTGTTTCTGGAGGAAAGGCCTTATTTCCTTCTGTACTTGCAGGCTGGGCATTTCTTGGAGATTCCCATCTATCTTGACGTTCTCTGGTGTCAAGGAGCTTCCTAGTGCAAAACTCGTGTTCTAAAAGATACAATCTACTCTTAGTGATTCTTCTTTGATGGAACTGAGGTTCTCCTCAATTTAATTTCTTCCCCTTTTATTACTAATGAAATAAAAGTGTTACAGACCATGACCTAGGGAACCTTCCTCACATCAGATCAAGGCTTTATTGCATTCCACCCAAATCCCCCTGCAACTATTTGATTTATCAGATCATGGGGAAGCATTACATAGATTCCAAATCATATGATTACATAAAGGTATTTTGGAAGATTCAATCCATGACAACATATAATGTATAAAAGGGGGACATCTGCTCACATATCTGAAATGGAGTGAGGAGGAGGGTCTTGCTTGGATGGGTACCAGCCTGGCATACTGCCCCTGCTCACTCTATTAGATTCGGACAGCTTCTGCTCCGGGGCCTGCTGCTGGTGGGTGCCCTGCCAGGCCACTGCACAGGTCAGTGACCCTGGGCTGCAGTCTCTCTGCCTATCACTCAGGGCTTTCAAGTCTCACCAGCCTCCCCAGGGCCATTTTGGAGCACTTGTGCTCCGAGGCAGCCAACAGCAGTTTTAAGTTTGCAGATCTTTATGCTGTGGGAGCTGAGAGCCAGAGCAGTTTGTGAAGAGTTTGCTTTAGAGTATGTATATTAGACACATATAAATACATATGTGTTATATATAAACAGATCTTCTGCGGCAGGTTTGCCCAATGCAATGCATTGTTTGATTTCTTGACTCCTTCTTCCATGGATATGAATTATGAATTCAGGTAAAATGAAATTCCTGATGACTTCAGGAATTTTCTTCATTCATTATGCTCTTTCATATTTCAGTTGTGGGGATTTTTTGTTTCCTTTATATTGAAGATGAACCCATACTGAAATTATTAATCTTCATTGGTAAATGATGGAAGTTCACTCTTAGCAAGCAAGCCAAAAGTGGAAATTTATTCCATTTGAATACAATAGTGGCCTAGTCCTTGGCAGATTACACTGCTAAGCCCGGGGCTGAGCCTTTCTGGTGGCTTGAATCCACCAGCAGCTTCACAGCAGAAAAGTGAGCATTCACCTCCCGTGCTCTTTATAGCTTGGGAAACATGGTGGAGGGTCAGCTGTAAGTCAGTTATGGCTTGACTAATTCAATTGATGACAGTGACTTGGCTAATTCTGTTGCCATGTTCTTCATATAATAAGTTATTAATATGTTCTTCACATTATAAGTTATTATAATTTTGGAAGCAGGAGTGATATCCACTTCCAAAAAAGCTTGCCTCTGGAAACTCTATGAACTTGGAGAAAGGATGAAAGTTTTGTGGTCAGGACTTTTGTTCATAGGGTTGCTATGGGTCATCTATAATTCTACAGCACTTAACAACAACAACAACATATATAATATGCAAATATAGCTCTATCTATCCATATCTATCTATCTATCTATCTATCTATCTATTATCTATCCATTGTATTGCATTGGGAAGGTCTATAGTTAGGGACCTCTCTCCAAATTATTAAGGAGTAATGATGTCAGTTTGAGGACTAAGGTGTGTCTGATTCAGGCCATGGTTTTTCTGATTACTTGCTATGCTTCTGAGAGCTGGAAAATGAATAGAGATGACAAAAGAATAATTTATGTCTTTGAGCTGTGGTGTTGGGGTAGAGTACTGAACATCCCATGGATGGCCAAAAGAACAAATAAATATGTCTTGGAGAGGGTGCAGCTGGAGTGCTCTTTGGAGGCAAGGATGATTAGCCTTCTCTTCACATCTTTGGTCATATTGCTAAGATGGGCTGTTCTTTGGAGATGGACATGATGCTGAGAAGGATGGAGGGTTGGCGAAGGAAGAGGAAGACCTTCAAACAGGTGGATTCACACAGTGACTGCCACAACGGGCTCTAGTTTGTCAGGAAGTGTGAGGATGGCACAGGATAGGACATGGTTCAGATCTGCTGTTCAAAGGATTGTATCTAACAACAATAATATGTAATATGAAGTTCATACAATGTCCAAATCATGTAATATCCCACTTCACAGAATGTATAGGGGATGTTAAGTGAAGAATATTTGTATTTAAAATGTAATTCTAAAATAATTCATTATAAGGCTAGTTCATGTGTTGATTTAATGCAGACTAGTGGAATTACTATTTTAATTCTCTCAATAAAGGAGAATTAATTTCTACCCAAGAAAGTCTTTTGATGCCCTATTGGCCTAGTGGTTAAGGTATTTGACTATTAACAATAAGTTTGGTGATTTGAACACATCTGTCACATTATGAGGGAAAGATGCAGCAGTTTGTTTCTGAATGGTTACAACTTTGGAAACTGTATGAGGCAGTTCTTCTCTACCCAATGTTGCTGTTAGAGGTCATTGAGCTGGCTACAACTTATAGTGGTGATCCCATGAACAATAGATCAAAATCTAGCCTTATGTTATGCCATCATCACACTCATTCAATGTGCACTCTGGTCCATGGTGTTAGGTGCCACAGAGTCGAGTATGACCGATAACAACCCTATGAACAATAGATCTGAACCGTGTCATGGTATGTGCCATCTCAAAATTCCTGACACCCTAAAGTCCATTGCTACAGTCACTATGTCAGTCTACCTAATTGAGGGTCTTCCTCTCTTTTGTTGTACTTCGACCTTACCAAGCATAATGTCCCGCTTTAAGAAATAACCCTCTCCTAGTAACATGGCCCAAGTATGTGAGGTGATGCTTCGTCGTCTTTGCCTCCAAGGAGTACACTGGCTTCACTTTCTCAATGCATATCTGTTTCTTCTTTTGGCCGCCCATGGGATACTCAGTGCTCTTCTACACGGTTCAAAGGCATCAATTCTTCTGCTGTCATCCTTATTACAGCTCTCAGATGCATAACAAGTGATTGAAAAGAAAAATAGGAACCACCTTAGTCATGATGGTGTCCTTTTTTTTTTAAATTGAGATATTCATGAAAGTTTATAAAGATCTTGGATTTCCAGTCATTCATTGTTGCATATTTTCCTCCCTGCCCACCCCCCACCAGTTCACTTTTTTCTATGGGGAAAAAGTTCTTTCATTGTTACATGGCCCCCTCCCAGACCACTTTACTATGCAGCTCCTGTTCTGGATTCTTGTCATTACAATAATACCTAATCATATATTCCCTTTATACAGTTCTCTCCCTCATCTCTTTCAATATCATGTACATTATTTATTCCCTCTTTTCTCAGTTTACCTACAACCTTCATGTCAGTCCCATTTCATAATAGTGTTATTATGCATTATTTGTCTTTTTGTGACTGAGATAGTTCACTTAGCAAAATATCCTCCATAGTCACCTATTTTGTATAATAGTTCAGGAGTTCTTTGTTTTTCAGTGCTGCATAGTATTCCGTTGTATGAATATACCACAACTTCTCTAGCCATTTGTTTGTTGATGGGCACTTGGGTTGTTTCCAACTCTTTGTTATTGTGAACAAAACAGCAATAAACATGGGTGTGCATTTATCTGCTTGGGTGGCAGTCCTGGTTTCTTTAGTTTCTTATTTCCAGTAGTGGAATTTCTGGATTAAATGATATTTCTTTTTGCAAGTTGCTGAGAAAGCCATACTGCCTACCACAGTGGTTGCACCATTTTTTCACTCCCACCAATAGTGAATAAGGGTTCCAGTTTCTCCACAATCTCACCAGCATTTATTGTTTGCTGCTCTGTTGAATTTTATTATTCTTACTGGGGTGAGATGATATCTCATAGTTGTTTTGATTTGCATCTCTCTTAGAG
>NW_006399814.1:12244396-12249517 GCF_000299155.1 Elephantulus edwardii
TTTTATCGTAGGAGTACGCAATGAGGGTTGCAGAGTGGATTATATTTGGGGGTAGGGCTCCACTTCAATGGAAATGCTTTCCTTCATTAGTAACTGTATATTTCTGTGACCTAAATGCTGGACATGCATTCAGTAAAGTAAAAGTAGCCACTGTTGCTGTTAGGTGCCTTCAAGTTGAGTATGACTCATGGCAATCCTATGAACAATAGGTCTGAACCCTGTCCTATCCTGTGCCGTCCTCATCATCTTTGACACACTTGAGCTCATTGCTGCAGTCAATGAGTTAATATATCTCATTGAGGGTCTTCCTCTGTTTCACTAATCCTTCACTTTCCAAGTATAATGCCATTCTACAAGGAATAACCTCTCCCAGCAACATGCCAAAATATGAGAGATAAAGCTTTGTCATCTTTGCCTCCAGAGCATTCTGGCTCTGTTTTCTCCAAAAATATATCTGTTTGGGGTTTTTTGGCAGTCTGTGGGATATTCAGTGCTCTTCTCCAACGCCAACTCCAAGTTATCAATTCTTCTGTCATCCTTATTCATTGTCCAGCTCCCAAATGCAGAGCAAATGATTGACAAGACCATGGCCTTAATCAGGTGCATCTTCGTCTTCAAACCAATATCAATGCTTCTTTGTACTTTGGAGAAGCCTTTGATAGCAGACTTTCCCAATCAATGCAATATGTCTCCTGCTTTCTTGACAGTTGATAACCAGTATGTTGATTGTGGATCCAAGTAAGATCAAGTCATTGACAATTTCAGTCTTTTCTCCATCAATTATGATGTTCCCCATTGGCCTAGTCTGAGGACTTTTGTCTTCTGGATGTGGAGCTGCAATTCATCTTGAAGGCTGGAGTCTTTGATCTTAATTTCTTGGCTGCTGGTGCCAAGAGTGTTGACTGTAGAGCCAAGCAAACTAAAGCTGTGAACAATCTCAATATCTTCACCATCCATCCGGATTCTGCCAACTGGTCCAGTGGTGAGAATGTTTGTCTTCTTGATATTGAGCCTCAATCCATATTGAAGGCTGTAGTTCTTGACCTTCTGCACCAGGCAATACAGGTCCTCCTCAGTGTAAGCAAGCAGAGTTGTGTCATCTGCATAACGAAGATTGTTGATTGAGCTTCCACCAATCCTGATGCCACACTTCTTCTCATAGAGCCCAGCCTCCTGGATAATCTGTTCTGCATATAGTTTGAAAAGGTATGGAGATAGGACACATCCCTGGCATACACCCTTCCCAATTTTGAACCATGCAATGTTTCCTTGCTTTGTTTTGACGACTACCTCCTGGTCCAAGTATATGTTTCACATTAACATGATCAAGTGTTCTGGGATTCCCATTCTTCTCAGAGTCATTCACAGTTTGTTATGATCCACACAGTCAAACTCCTTTGCAAAATCAATGAAACACAGATAGACATTCCTCTGATATTCCCTGCTTTCAGCTAAGCTCCATCTAACATTAGCTACAATATCCCTAGTACTACTACCCCTTCTAAACCCAGCCTAGACTTCTGGCAGTCCACAGGAACCAAAATATGACCTTGAGTCTATCCCACCTGAATTTCAAAACCATCTCAGGAACAGGTTTGAGGTCTTGAACACTAATGAGCGAAGACCAGATGAGTTGTGGGAGGATATCAAGAGTATCATCCAGGAAGGGTGTAAAAGGTCATTACAAAGACAGAGGAGGAAGAAAAGACAAAAATGGATGTCAGAAGAAACTCTGAATATTGTACTGGAGTGCAGATAAGCCAAAGCAGGAGGAAGTCAAGAAACTAAAGAGTTGAACAGATTATTTCAAAAGGCAGTGCAGGAAGACAAAGTAAAATATTGCAATAAAATGTGCAAGGAGCTGGAGTTGGAAAATCAAAAGGGTCGAACTCGCTCAGCATTTCTTAAGCTCAAGGAACTGAAGAACAAATTCAAACCTCGAGTTGCTATAATCAAGGATGCTTTAGGAAGAATATGAAATGATCCAGAAAGTATTAAAGGAAGATAAAAAGAATATACTGAGTCACTATATCGAAAGGAATTGGCAGAAACAAAAGAATTTCACGAAACAACGTATAAGCAAGAGCCTATGGTGTTGAAGAAAGAAGTTCAAGTTGCTTTGAAGGAAATAGCAAAAAATAAAGCCCCAAGAATAGATGATATACCAATTGATGCATTTCAACTAACAGATGCTGCCCTGGATTTGCTCACCAAGTTGTGCCAAGGAATCTGGAGAACAACCACTTGGCCAAGTAACTGGAAGAGATGTATATTTGTTCCCATTCCGAAGAAGGGTGACCCAATAGAGTGTGGAAATCATAGATTTCACTCTTTATACCAAGTAGATTATTAGAGAAGCTAGACTTTGTAACCAAGAAATTAAAGGACTAATTGCATTGGGAAAGTCTGCTGTCAGAGACTTATCCAAAGTACTGTAGAGCAACGATGTCAGTCTGTAGACTAAGGTGTGCTTGATCCAGGCCATGGTCTTTGCAATTACTTGCTATGCATCAGAAAGCTGGACAATGATCAGGGGCAATAGAAGGAGACTTTATGCCTTTGAGCTGTGGTGCTGGAGAAGAGTATTGAATATACTATACCATGGATTGCTAGGAGAACTAATAAGTTTGTCCTAGAGAGAGTGAGACCAGGCTGTTCCTTGGAGGGAAGAATTCTGAAGCTTCATCTGCATATTTTTAAGCATGCTGCAAAGAGGGACAAGTCCTTGGAGAGTGACGTCATGCTTGGGAGGGTGGAGGAACAGCGCAAGAAAGGAAGACCCTCAATGAGATGGATGATTCAGTGACTGGGGTAATGGGCGTAGTTGTGTTAGAGACAAGAAGACTGGTGCAGGATAGAGTAGAGTTTAGGGCTATTGCACATATGATCACTATGAGTCGCAGGTGACTTGATGGCACATAACAACAACAAAAACAACAACAGGTTTTGTGATGAAGAATACATCATGAAGAAGACTCAGATAAGGGTTGTTCTTTGTACAATAGAGTCAGAACTGACCCATAGCTGACCCTCCTATGAGTTTTCAGAAGCAGTTAATCATACAGGAAGAGACAGTCCATCCTTCTCCTGCAGAGTGACTGGTGGCTTTGAATTGTGTGCCTTTGGAATTGCAGCACAGCTTCTTGCCACTAGGCCAAAGTCAGATAAGGGTATGGTTTGAAAAAAGTGCTGATTTGAATAAAGATGTTGCTTGATTCACACTTTCTTGTAAGGCTATGGCTTAACCTTACACCAACCTGCAAGTCACCCAAGTACAGCAAACTGACAGAGAAGTCCTGTACTTATAAGGGCAAATGATGAAGAAGCAAGCATGTTCCATACATACGCTATAAAATAACTAGCAATATGCAAATCACTCCTCCAATAAAAGAAACTTAACAGCTAAACCTTGAACCCTTAAGAGTAAACCATAACAACAGTAGGCAAAAAGACAGAGGAGAAAGGAAAAAATCAAACTGGATGTCAGAAGAGACTCTGAAAATTGCACTGGGACAAAACAAAGAGAAGAAATACCAAAGTAAAGAGGTGAACAAAAGATTTCAAAGATCGGTTTGAGAAGACAAAGCAAAGTATGATAATGAAATGCGCAAAGAGGTGGAATCAGAAAATAAAAAGAGAAGGACTCATATGGCATTTCTCAAGCTGAAGGAAGTGAAAAACAAATTCAAGCCTCAAATGGTAACACTGAAGGATATTATGGGCCAAATCCTGAATGACCCAGGAAGCATTAGAACAAGATGGAAGTAATGCTCAGAGTCACGGAACTACTACTATTTATGCCTATTCTTCAGTAGTGTGTGGATGGGTAATGTGGATCAGGCCTACTGGTCTAATAAAGACTGGTGGAACTCTGACTATGGCCCTTAGTCACCTTAGAACCTGGAACAAATTTACTCCCATGGTTCGATTGTCAGCCAAACAATAGCCAGGCCAAAGACACTAACACTAGAGATGCACTCACTCCTTAGAGTACAGAACTTCACAAAGTCCAAAGAACAGCATTAGCTCAAGGATAAAGTCCAGAACATAGGAATGGTAGGACAGAAGGATTGATGGAAAGGAGAGCTACAAGCAGAAAGTGGAAAAAGTGTGATTACATTGAGGGTATTAAAATTAATGTTGTAAAACAATAGGTGTATGAATGGTTGAGTGGAAAATTAACTTGTCTTTTAATCTTTCATATAAATTAAGATTCTCTGTCTACTGGACAAGTCTGCTGTCAGGAACCTCTCCAAAATGTTGAAAAACAATGATGTTAGTTCAAAGATTAAGATGTTCCTGATGCAGGCCATGGTCTTCTTATTCACTTCCTATGCATCAGAAAGCTGGACAACAAATAAGGATGACAGAAGAATTGATGTTTTTGAGTTGTGGTGCTGGAGAAAAGTGCTGAATATCCCATGGACTGCCAAATGAACAAACACATGGGCTTGGGAAAAGTGTAGCCAGATTGCTCCTTGGTGGCAAAGATGATGAAGCTTCATCTTTCATACTTTGTACATGAAGCTTGTTGTTATTGCTAGGTGTTGTCGAGTTGAGTATGATTAACAGCGACCTTATGAACAAAAGATCTGAACCCTGTTCTATCCTCACCCTCCTCACACGTCCTGACACACAAGAGCCCATGGCAGCAGTCACCATGTTAATCCACTTGATTGAGGGTCTTCCTCTTCTTTATTGACCCTCAACCCTTCCCAGTATCATATCCTTCTCCAGGGAATAGCCCCTCTTAGCAACAAGCTCAAAGTATGTGAGGCAAAGTCTCATCATTCTTACTTCCAAAGAACACTCTGGCTGCACCTTCTCCAAGACATATCTGTTTGCTTCTTTGGCCATCCATAAGATGTTCACTACTCATAGCAAGTGATCAGAAAGACTACTGCCTGAATCAAACACACCTTAGTCCTCAAACTGACTTCATTGTTGTTGTTGTTGTTGTTGTTATGTGCCGTCGAGTCGTTTGCGACTCATAGCGATCCTATGTATAACAGCCCTAAACCGTGCTCTATCCCATGCCAATCTCATTGCCTCTGACACACCCATCCCGATTACCCTAGTCACTGAATCAATCCACCTCATAGAGGGTCTTCGCCTCCTGCG
>NW_006399814.1:12250476-12251508 GCF_000299155.1 Elephantulus edwardii
CAGTCAAATGCCTTTGCATAATCAATGAAACACAGATAGACATTCTTCTGGTATTCTCTGCTTTCAGCTAAGATCTATCTATCATCAGCTACAATGTGCCTAGTACCACAACCCCTTACTCCTCAATATTTTGGAGGGAATCCGTAACTGCCGATTTCCCCAGTGCAGTGCGTCTCCTTATGTCCTGACTGCTGGTACCGAGAGTGATATATATATCTCCAAGCAAGATGAAGCTGTTGACAGTTTCAATCTCCTCTCCATTCAGAATCTTTGTTTTCTTGACATTGAGATGAAATCCATACTGAAGGCTACATTCCTTGATCTTCTGCAACAGGTACTTCAAGTCCTCCTCACTTTCAGTGAGCAAAGTGTACCATTTGCGTAACGGAGGTAATTGATGAGTCTCCTTCCAATCCTGATGCCACGCTCCTCTTCACAGAGTCCAGCATATCGGATAATTTGCTCAGTATACAGACATGTAGCTAGGCTAGGCAAATCCCTGGAAAGGGACATGCTAGGAAAGATGGAGGGTTGGCAAATGAAAAGGAAGACTCCCTCAATGAGATGGATTGCCATAGTGACTTTAGCAATGGGATCTAGTTGTGTCAGAGATAACGAGGATGGCACAAGATAGGACAGGGTTCAGGTTGGCAGTTTATAGGGTCACTATGAGGCTTTTGACTGTGTGGATCATAACAAGCTGTGGCTGACTCTGAGAAGAATGAGAATTCCAGAACATTTGATTGTGTTAATGCGAAACCTATACTTGGACCAAGTGGCAGTCGTCAGAACAGAGGAGACACTACATGGTTCAAAATCAAGACGTGGGTCCATCAGAGATGTATTCTGTCTCCATACCTTTTTAATCTGTATGCAGAACAGATCATCCGAGATACTGGGCTGTATGAGGAGGAATGTGGCATCAGGATTGGTGGAAGAATCATCAACAACCTGCATTATACAGATGACACAACCCTGCTTGCTGAAACTGAAGAGGACCTGAAGTGCTTGCTGCAGAAGGTCAAGGAATGC
>NW_006399814.1:12251963-12262345 GCF_000299155.1 Elephantulus edwardii
ATTCTGAAGCTTCGTCTGACATACTTTGGGCATGTTGCAAGGAGGGACTGGTCCTTGGAGAGGGACATCATGTTTGGCAGAGTGGAGGGGTAGCGAAGGAGAGGAAGACCTTCGACGAGATGGATTGATTCTGTGACTGGAGTGGTGGGAATGAGTGTGTTTGAGACGGCGAGGTTGGCACAGGGTAGAATGGTGTTTAGGTCTCTTGTACATAGGGTCGCTATGAGTCGCAAGCGACTCAATGGCACATAACAACAACAACATGAGTCAACTTTGGAGTTCTGGTGGCCTAGTGGCAAGAAGCTGTGCTGCAATCCTGAAGGCACACAGCTTGAGGCCACCAGCTGCTCTGCAGGAGTATGATGGGTAATCTCCTACAGTGATTAACTGCCCCTGAAAACCTGCCAGAAGGTCAGCTATGGGTCCGTTCTGGCTCTATGATACACAACAACAATGACTCAACTCAACAGTACCTAACAACAACAACATCTGTGTATTTATTAAGATAGAGCAAGAAAAAAAGAAAAGCTTAAAAGAACTCAGAAATCTCCAGCAATTTATTCCTTTTCCTATGAGGAGGACTCTGAGAGGAAAATGCTGAGATCAGGACCTAAATTTAACAAAACAAGACTTCTGAGGACAATGAAGTCTGGAAAATGATGGAAAAAGAAAACTTTTTTTAAAAAAGCAAAAACTTCAGTACATCATCCTCTTAGAAGACTAAGACTATGAAGCATCTTAGAAAATAAAAGCTGTGAAGAAACCTGGAAATACCTGGATGGAGAAGCTCTCCTTACCTAGGCTAGTCTCTGAGACCCAGAGAAGCAGCTCTTCGTGAGGTCCTCAGATTGAAGTCTTTTACTGCACCAGCCAAGAGCTCTGGGTCCCCAGCTCACTACCATTTCTCCAGGGAAACTGTCACTGCTACAAACAGTACGGTGACACCCACCAGACATTCAAAGGAAGAACATGTGGGCCAGATTCTAGCCAGTCAAAATGATCCTCATGTGGAAGGCCTAGTGCTAAAAACAAAATTTTCACAGTTTTATATGAATTCATTAGTTTTCTTTTTTTTTAGTTCATGAGTCAGGAAATGTCAGACAAGAGTTCTGAAGTGCAGTGTGGGCAGAAAGGCATTTGTAAAGGCAGACAAACAGGAAACAAGGAAGATACACCGGGCAATTTTCAGATTGACTGTTGGGTATTTTCTCTCCTTTTTTGAGGATCAAGGGGAAATTTTGAACCAGTTAAAATGATCAAACACGTGCTGACTGGCTAGCTTAGCTTTCCATTTCCGGGTGAGATCTTTGATGGACTTGGATTTCCATTACTGGGAAAGGTAGGCATTTGCATGAAGTAGAAACAGGTTTGGTTTGTTGACCTTGACCTCAGCACAAATGACTCTGTTTTGAGCCTAGATTATTGAGGTTATGACTGTAGACAAAAACCTTAACACCTATTTAAAAACAGGATTGCTGTTGTTGTTATTGTTAAGTGTTGTTGAGTTGTAGGCCACTCATAGCAACCATATGAACGAATCCTCCACACATGTGTGACTTTCATCCTTTCTCCAGGTTCATAGGGCTTCCGGAGGCAAGCTATAATGGAGGTGGATGCCACTCCTGCTTCCAAGCTTGTTTTAATCCAGGAGCTCCAACAAACACTGTCCACCAAGGGTGATCATTAACATATTTGAGCCATCAGTGTCACAGGGTTCAGCTTCACAGCAATCACAAGTTACCTCTGTACGGCAAGTGGACACACAGGGCTATACAATCTAGATGAATGTTTAAACGAAAACAATGAAAAACAGGCCTGAGGGTGTTGTTGTTATGTGCCGTCAAGTTGCTTGCGACTCTATGTACAACAGCCCTAAACTCTGCTCTGTCCTGTGCCAATCTCACTGTCTCCGATACACCCATGCTGATTACCCCAGTCACTGAATCAATCCACCTCATAGGGGGCCTTCCCCTCCTGCGCCTGCCCTCCACCCTCCCATGCATGATGTCCCTCTCCAAGGACCGGTCACTCCTTTCAATATGACCAAACTCAGACGAAGCCTCAGAATCCTTGCCTCCAAGAAGCAGCCCATTTTAACCCTCTCCAGGATCAATCTGTTTGTTTTCTTAGCAGTCCATGGCACCCTCAATACTCTTCTCCAGCACCAAAGCTCAAAGACATCAATTCTCCTTCTATCCTCCCTAGTCATTCATTGTCCAACTCTCTGATGCATAACAAGTGATAGCAAAGATCATGACCTGTATCAGACGCACCTTAGTCTCCAGTGAGACACCATTGCTCTTTAGTACTTTGGAGAGGTCCCTAAGAGCAAACTTTCCCATCACAATACATCTTTTAATTTCCTGGATGCTGGTGCCAAGAGTGTTGACTGTGGAGCCAAGCCGACTTAAAGCTATGAACAATCTCAGTCTCTTCACCATCCATCCTGATGCTGCCAATCGGTCCAGTGGTGAGAATCCTTGTCTCCTTGACATTGAGCCTCGATCCATATTGAAGGCTGCAGTCCTTGACCCTCAGTAGCAAGCACTTTAGGTCCTCCTCAGTTTCAGCAGCAGGGTTGTGTCATCTGCATAACCTAGATTGTTGATAGATCTTCCACCAATCCTGATGCTGCATTTCTCCTCATAGAGCCCAGCCTCCCGGATAATCTGTTTGGCATACAGGTAAAATATTACAATGAAATGTGCAAGGAACTGGAATCAGAAAATCAGAAGGACCGAACTCGCTCAGCATTTCTTAAGCTCAAGAAACTGAAGAACAAATTCAAACCTCGAGTTGCTATAATCAAGGATGCTTTCTTTAGGCAAAATATTAAATGATCCAGGAAGTATTAAAAGAAGATGGAAAGAATATACTGAGTTTGTATCAAAAGAAATTGGCAGACACAGAATAATTTAATGAAACAGCATATGAGCAAGAGCCTATGGTGATGAAGGAAGAAGTCCAAGCTGCTTTGAAGGAAATAGCAAAAAAATAAGGCCCCAGGAATAGATGGTATACCAATTGACACATTTCAGCTAACAGATGCTGCCCTGGATGTGCTCACCAAGTTGTGCCAAGAAATCTGGAGAACAACCACTTGGCCAACTAACTGGAAGAGATCTATATTTGTTCCCATTCCAAGGAAAGGTGACCCAACAGAGCATGGAAACTATAGAACAATATCATTGATATCACATGCAAGCAAGATTCTACTGAAGATTATCCAAAAACGACTGGAGCAAGCACATCGTCAGAGAATTGCCAGAAGTCCAGGCTGGGTTTAGAAGGGGTCGTGGTACTAGAGATATTGTAGCTAATGTTAGATGGATCTTGGCTGAAAGCAGGGAATACCAGAAGAATGTCTATCTGTGTTTCATTGATTTTGCAAAGGCGTTTGACTGTGTGGATCATAACAAACTGTGGCTGACTCTAAGAAGAATGGGAATCCCAGAACACTTGATCGTGCTAACCTATACTTGGACCAGGAGGCAGTCGTCAGAACAAAGCAAAGAAACACTGCATCGTTCAAAATTGGGAAGGGCATATGCCAGGGATGTGTCCTGTCTCCGTAACTTTTCAACCAGGCCTTTCAACATTATGTTAATGAGCTCTTTTGAAGATCCTTCTAGGACTATGATGGAACAGCAACAGCGCCCCCTCTGGAAGCTTTTTTGGAAATGCAGATTCTCAGGCCTCATCTCAGACCTGAAACTCATTACTGTCAAGTTGGAACCAAATCACAGCTGACTGTCCAGCTGTTTTCCAAGGCTGTAACCACACAGAGGGAGATTGTCCGTCCTTCTCCCATGAAATTGCTTTGATTTTATGAGTCATTGAGTTGGATCCAATTCATAGCTGACCCTTCAGCAGGTTTTCAGAGGAACAGGAGGAGATTGCCCAGCTTTCTCCTATGAAGCAGCTGGTGTAGCTGACCCACCTCTAGGTTGGCAGCACAAGTCCTTACCCGCTAGGGCACCAGAACTCTTGTGGAGCCACCAGTGGAATCAGACTGCCAGAGAGCCACCACTCTCTAAATGAGCTCGACTCTCTAAACGTACTTCATCACTAGAGCTCCCTATCTCAGGAAAATGGACTAAAAATAATCTGCATTTTGAACAACCCCTATCTGAGGCTTGCCTCACTTCTCCAGCATCATGAGCTTCACCACTCATTCTACCACCCTCTCCACCAACTACCAGTCCCTGGGCTCCAGACCATCATCCAGCTACTGGGTCAGGCCGGCCAGCAGTGCAGCCAGCGTCTATGCAGGCCCCGGGGACTCGGGCTCCTGGATCTCCATGTCTTACTGAAGCAGCTCTCAGGGTAGCTGGGCTGGGGGCATGGCGAGTGGGATGGCCCGGGGTCTGGCAGAAGTGGGGGGCATCCAGGGTGAGAAGGAGACAATGCAAGACCTGAACGACTGCCTGGCCTCCTACCTGGAGAAGGTGAAGAGTCTGGAGACTGAAAATCAGAGACTGGAAAGCAAAATCCGAGAACACCTGGAGAAGAAGGAACCCAAGCACAGGGATTGGAGCCATTACTTTAAGACCATAGAGGAGCTGAGGGCTCAGATCTTTGCAAGTTCTGTGAACAATGCCCACATTGTACTTCAGAATGATTACCCACCTGGCAGCTGACGACTTCAGAGTAAAGTATGAGACAGAGCTGACCATGCGCCACTCTGTGGAGAATGACATCCATGGGCTCCGTAAGGTCATTGATGACACTAATATCACTCGCTTGCAGCTGGAGACGAAGATCAAAGCTCTCAAGGAACTGCTCTTCATGAAGAAGAGCCATGAGGAGGAAGTAAGGGGCCTGTAAGCCCAGATTGCCAGCTCTGGGCTGACTGTCAAGGTGGACGCTCCCAAATCTCAGGGCCTCAGCAAGATCATGGCAGACATCTGGGCCCAGTATGACAAGCCGGCAAGGAAGAACCGAGAAGAGCTGGTAAGTACTGGTCCCAGCAGACTGAAGAGAGCACGATGGTAGTCACTGCTCAGTCAGCTGAGGTAGGAGCTGCCGAGAATACGCTCAAAGAGCTGAGATGGACGTTCTAGACCTTGGAGATTGACCTTGAGTCAATGAAAAACTTGAAGGCCAGCTTGGAGAACAGCCTGCAGGAGGTGGAGACTCGCTATGCCATGCAGATGGAGCAGCTCTACGGGGTCCTCCTGCACCTGGAGTCAGAGCTGGCACAAACCCGGACAGAGGGGCAACATCAGACCCAGGAGGCCCTGCTAAACATGAAGGTCAAGCTGGAGACTGAGATAAACACCTACTGCTGCTTACTAGAAGATGGAGAGGACTTCAGTTTGACTGACTCCCTGGACAGCAGCAACTCCAGGCCGACCATCCACAAGACCATCACCCACAGGATCATAGATGGCAAAGTTGTGTCTGAGACCAATGACACCAAAGCCCTGAGGCACTGAGGTAGCCACGCCCTTCACCCTTTGAAGAAGGAGAGGTCAATAAAAATGTGAAGTTAAAAAAATCTGCATTTTGACGAGAACCTCAGGTGGTTTGTACACAGATTAAAGTTTCAAAGTATTATACAAGGAAATAAACTTTTACCAACCAGAGATAATTGGGGAAATTAGAGTAAAATCACTTTCTTTAGGCATTGAATATATTTGACTGTAGAACTAAGATTAAAACAAATGTAGAGAATAGGGTGATAGGTCAGAATGTAAATAGTAAATGCCTTAAAACCATAGATATAACTCAACCATCGCATCTCTCAGTATTTCAACTTGAGGCTTGAATTTGTTTTTCAGTCTGAGAAATGCACAGTAAATTCTTCCCTTTTCATTCTCAAATTCCAACTCTGCACTTTCTGTTAAAATGCTTTGTCTTCTCAAGCTGCCCTTTGAAATCTTCTCTTCAGCTCTTTTACTTTAGCATCTCTTCCCATTTTTTTTTTTCAGTGCTGTAGTGCAACTTTCCCAGTCTCTTCTGGCATCCATTTTGGATTTTTCTTTCTTCTCTGTTCTTGTAAAGACCTCTTCTCTCTTCACGAATAAGATCCTTGATGCCATCCCCACAACCCATCTGGTCTTCAATCACTGGAGTTCAGTGCCTCATACCTAATCTTAAGATGATTTTTAAATTTAGGTGGGATAGACTTAAGGTCATGTTTTGGTTCTTGTGAACTTGTTTTAATTTTCTTCAGCCTCATTTTGAACTTGCATGTGAGCAATTGATGAGATGTTGAATGACCCAGGGAGTATCAAAATAAGATGGAAGGGAAAAAAATTAAAGAAATAAAATCTCATCATTAAAAAAAGAAGATGGAAAGACTACAGAGAGTCACTGTACCAAAAAGAATTGACTGACACAGAAAAATCTCAGAAGGTACCATATGAACAAGAAATTTAGACAATAGTAATGAAGGAGGAAGTTGAAACTACACTGAAGACATTAGAAAAAAATAAGGCCCCAGTATTTTAAGTAATAGATGCCACTCTGGACATGCTCACCAGTTTTTGTCAGGGAATTTGGAGGACAGCTGCCTAGCTGGCTTATAGACTAGGAGAAATCCATAACTGTTCTCGTTCCTAAAACAGGTGGTCAAGCAGAATTTATAAATTATTGAACAATATCACTAATATCATGTGCAAATAAACTCTTGCTAAAGATTATTAAAAAAACAGCTATAATAGTACATTTACAAAAAAATTCGAGCTGGAATTTGAAGAAGTTGTGGCACCAGGAATATGATTGCTGATGTCAGATGGATTGTGGCTGAAAAGCAGTGACTACCATAAGAATATCCATTTGTGTTTCATTGACCACAGACAGGCATTTGTGGGAATAATAACAAATTATGGCTAACATCTAGAAGAATGGAAATTTCAGGACACTTAATTGTGCTCATGAAAAACCTGTACTTAGACCAAGAAACTGTCTAGCACAGAAAGAAAACACTGGATGGTTTAAAATCAGGAAAAGTGTACATCAGGGCTGTATTCTTTCTCCTTATCTATTCAATCTGTATGCTCAGCAAACCATTCAAGAGGCTGGACGATAAGAAGAATGTGATATCAGGATTGGAGGAAGACTCATCAATGACTTGAATTATGCAGATGACACAGTCTTGCTTGAAGAAAGTGAAGAGGACTTAAGTGTTTGCTGCAGAAAATCAGAGACTATAGTCTTCAATATGAATTACACCTCAATATCAAGAAGACAAAAATCCTCACCACTGGGCTAATAGGCAACACCATAAGAGATGGAGAAAAGATTAAAGTCATTAATGATTTTATCTTGCTTGGTTCCACAATCAATACCCTTGATACCTGATATACCGTCAAGGACCTCTTCAAGGTGTTAAGGAGCAATGATATCAGTTCAAAGACTAAAATGCACCTAATTCAAGCCGTGGTCTTTTCAATCACTTGCTATATATCTGAAATCTGGACAGTGATTAACTATGAATAGAAGAAGAATAAAAGACTTTAATTTATGGTGCTGGAAAGTACTGTCTATCCCATGGACGGTCAAACAAATATGGTGCAGCCAGGATGATACTTGGAGGCAAGGATGGTGAAGCTTTGTCTCACATATTTTGTGCATGTTGTTAGGAAGGACCAGTGCTTGAAAAAGGTTATCCTGCTTAGAAAGATGGAGAGTTAGCAAAGAATAGGAACATCCCCAATGAAATGGATTGACACAGTGATGGCAGCAGCAGGTCCAAGTCTGTCAGAGAGGATGAGTATGGCACAGGATTGGGTTGGGCACAGGTCTGTTCCGTTGTTCACAGGGTTGCCCTGAGTCATAGTCCACTTGGAAGTACATAACAACATACATTTGAAGAAAAGGAGCAAATGTAAGATTATGTTATAAAACATTCCATGAAGTAATACAACAGAGCTTATACTTCCTATCAATAAATAGAAATGGGTTTAATGCATCTGTTTTTAAAAAAGATTTTTTTAAAGTGTTGCTGGCAAAACTGGAGATCTATTTGCAGAAAATGGAAATAAGATTCATTCTTCACACCACACACAAAAACTAACTAAAGATGGATAAAGAACCTAAGAAAAAACATAAAACTATGAGAAAAATATGGACAAATCTAGGATTGTTAACCTACAATATAAATAGTCTACTAAATATAAGTGAAAATACACAATCAGCAGGGGATAATTATAAATGAAAGCATTGAGATCTTCTAAAAATTAGACCTCTATTTGAATCAGAACTTTTCCAGAAAGGTAAAAAGAGACTCTACAGACTGAGAAGAAATATTTGGCACTAACACATCTAACAAGGGACTGTTCTCTAAAATTTATAGAGAATGTCAATATCTTGACAAAAAAAGGCAAACAACTCAATTACAAATTGGGTAGAGGACATGAAAAGACACCAAAGAAGACATTCAAATGGCCATTAAACACATGATCCAGATCATGAGCGATGAGAGAAAAGCAAATACACAACACAAGAGCCTCCACAACCGCAACAACGAGATATCACTCGTCTCATCCTAGCAACAACAGCACATTTCAATATGATAGTAAACAATAAATGTTGGCAAGAATGTGAAGAGATGGGAACTCTTAAACACTGCTGGTGGGAATTAAAAATTGTACAACCACTATGGAAAGCAATTTGTCATTTCCTTAAAAAGTTGAAAATGGAATTAACCATTTGATCCAGAAATCTCAGTCCTAAGTATACATCCTAAGAAATAAGAGTTGTGACTCAAACAGATGTAGGCATATCCATGTTTATTGCAACATTAGCAAAGGTATGGAAAGAACTTAAGAACCCATCAATGGACAAATATTTAAAGAAATCATGGTGCATTCATACAGAGGAATACTTGTAACACTAAAAGAATTTGCAAAACACTGTAAAACATGGATGAATCTAAAGTAAATTATGTTAACTGGCATGAGTCACTTACAAAAAGATAATTAATGTATAAGACTAGGATTATGAAAAGTTAAAGAAAGGTTCTGATGATGTAGTCTGCTAGGAGTCACACTGTTACTTCAAAGGTGACACCTCTGTCTGTTCAAATGCACCAGTGGCTTTACAGGAGAAAAATGGACAATATCCTCTTGTGTGATTTACACCCTCAGAAAACCCACTGAAGGGTCAGCTATGAGTCAATTCTGACTCAACAGCAATGAGAGAGAGAGAAGGAAAGTTTTACATACAGACAGAATCATCCAGGGTTGAGAAGGGAAAGGAAGGGCAAGAAAAAAGTAACAAACAGATAATAGACAATAAATTGGGTGAAGGGAAAGGCAGTATACAATAAGGGAATCATCAACCATTATAAATATTAATTAATTATAAAAAATCTTAGAAAACATCAATCCTTATTCCATCTAGCGTGCCATCACATATTGATACAGTTGAGAGATTTTTGTTTTCTGAATGTTGAGATGTAATTCAAATAAACAGCTATATCGTCTGTGATGTTCTTCATTAAGTAGTCTTCACTTTCTACAAGCAATTTTTGGGTATAACATAGATTGTGGTTGAGTCTTCCTCCAATCTTGATGCCACATTCTTTTTCAGATAGTTTAGCTTCTCAAATTATTTGCTCAGCATATAGAAAACCTCTCCAAAGTACTGGAAAGCAATGATGTCAGTCTGGATACTAAGGTACGCCTGAAACAGGCCATAATCTTTGTAATTGCTTACTATGCGTCAGAAAGATGGACAATGACTAGGGAGGATAGAAGGAGACTTAACACCCTTGAGCTGTGGTGCTAGAGAATTGTATTGAATATACCATGAACTGCTGAGAGAACAAATAGGTTCGTTCTAGAGAGGGTGAAATCAGGCTGCCTCTTGGAGGCAAGGATTCTGAAGCTTCGTCTGACCTACTTTGGACATGTTGCAAGGTGGGACTGGTCTTTGGAGAGGGATGTCATGCCTGGGAAGGTAGAGGGACAGCGCAGGAGAGGAAAACCCTCAATGAGATGGACTGTGCAGTGACTAGGGTAATCGGGGTAGGTGTGTCAGAGACAATAAGATTAGCACAAGATAGAGCAGGGTTTAGGGAGGTCGTACATATGTTTGCTATGAGTGACTCAATGGCACATACAATTACAATAGATTGAATAGTTCTGGTGAAAGGATACAACCCTGACTCATACCTTTTCCTTATTTTAAACAAAGTATCCTCTTGTTTTGTTATTTTAAGGACTGCTTCCTGATCTCTGTACAGGTTATGCATGAGCACAATTAAGTGTTCCGGGATTCCCATTTTTCTCGTGTTAGCCAGAATTTATTATTATCTACACAGTCAAAGCAGTTGACATATTTCAGCTAACAGATGCTGCCCTGGATGTGCTCACCAAGTTGTGCCAAGAAATCTGGAGAACAACCACTTGGCCAACTGACTGGAAGAGATC
>NW_006399814.1:12263554-12313283 GCF_000299155.1 Elephantulus edwardii
CTGTTGTACATAGGGTTGCTATGAGTTGCAAGCGACTCGACAGCACGTAACAACAACAACACAGTCAAATGCTTTTGCTTAGGTTAGTAAAACAAAAGTATATGTCTTTGTGGTATTCTCTGCTTTCAGCCAAGATCCATCCAATACTATCAATTAGTCTGACTTGACAGCAATGGGAAAGAAACATATAATTATGGGACTTAATAGGGAAGTTACAGGTTACAATTCAGGACCATATATAATCCAGGATATAGTTCTCCAGCAGGACTGCTTCTTTTCAGTCATACCTGCAAGGAGCTGTCTCTCATCGTTGGCACCCTAGACCTCTTGGGCTGGAGTGGCTTCTGCTCTGCTTCCACAAGTGTTTAAAAATGTTTTAGCTGCATCAGTAAGTGCCAGAGGAACCCTACTCAAGACTTAAACCTCTTTCCCAAAGATGCTCAGTGGGTGGGTAAGCCTATTTCCATATACAAGTGGCCAAAGACACTCTGCTCTTCCAAGTCCTCTTGCCTCCCAATTTCTCTTGTAAGTCTGTGAGTTGGATTCTACCAAATGTTGGAAGCACCCTGGTCCACCATGAAGCCTCTTGACAAAAAAGTGCTCAGCTTTATCACTTGATAGCCTGGGAAGCCCAGATGCTTTCTCCTCAGGAAAGGCAATGAAAAGCAGTGTTAAAGAAACAGCAGTAGCAGAGGCAGAAGAGCCGAGAGAGAGCACACTGTCAATAATTTTATCTTACTTAGATCCACAATCAGTACCCTTGCTACCAGCAGTCACGAGATCAGAAGATGTGTTGCTTTGGGCTAGCCTACTGTCCAGGGACCTCTCCGACGTACTCAAAAGCAATTATATCAGCTTAAAGACTAAGGCACATCCAATTCAGGTCATGGTCTGCATCTCAGAACTAGACAACGAATAAAGATTACAGAAGAATTGATGTCTTTGAATTGTGGTATTGGAGAAGAACACTGAATATTTCAAGGGCTACCAAAAGAATTAACTTGTATGTCTTAGAAAAAGTGCAGGTAGAGGGTTCCTTGGAAGTAAGAATGACGAAGCTTCATCTCACTTATTTTGGGTATGTTGCTAGAAGAGATTATTTCTTGAAAAGGAATGTCATGCTTGGAAATGTGGAGGGGTAGTAGAAGAAAGGAAGACTTGAAGAATTTACATCAGAAGATCAAACACTCCAGCCTTCCATATAGATTGCATCTCAACATCAAGGAAACAAAAATTCTCGCCACTGGCCCTATAGGTGACATCATGATAGATGGAAAAGACATTGAAACTGTCAGTGACTTCATCTTACTTGGATCCACAGTCAATACACTCGGTACCAGCAGTCAGGTGATCAGGAGAAGTATTACACTGGGAAAGTCTACAATCAGGGACCTTTCAAAATTATTGAGGAGCAATGATGTTAGTTTTAGGACTAAAATGTACCTGACTCAGACCATGGTATTTTTAATCTCTGGCTATCCATCTGAGATCTGGACAATGAATGCAGATGACAGAAAAAGAATTGATACCTTTGAGTTGTGGTGTTGGAGAAGAGCACTGAATATCCCATGGACTGCCAAATGAATAAACAGACATGTCTTGGAAAAAGTGCAGTCACAGTGCTCCTTGGAGGAAAGGATAGTGAAGCTTTTTCTCATATACTTTTGGCGTGTTTGCTTCTTGTTGTTATTAGGTGCTTTTGAGTCAAGTACAACTCGTGGTGACCCAATGAACAACAAGTCTGAACCATGTCCTTTCCTGTGCCATTCTCACAATCTGTGACACCCATTGCCAGAGTCCCTGTGTCAAGCTACCTTGTGGTGGGTCTTCTTCTCTTTTGCCATCCCTTCACTTTCTCAAGCATGTGTCACTCTCCAATGAATAGTCTCTTATAGCAACAAAGTTTAATCATCCTTAGCTCCAACGAGCATTAAGGCTACACTTTTTGCCAAAACATATCTCTTTGTTCTTGAGGTCATCCATGAGATGTTCAGTGCTCTTCTGCAACACCACAGTTCAAAGGCATCAATTCTGTTATCCTTATTCACTGTCCAGCTCTCAGATGTACAGGAAGTGACTGAAAAGACCTTGGCCTGAATCTGTTGCACCTTCGTCTTCAAACTGGCATCTGTGTTTCTCAGTACTTTGGAGAGGTCCTTGACAGCAGATTTGTGTGGTGTGTCTGACTTCTTTCTTTTTTAAATACCGGTTTATTTACAAAGTTTGTATACATTGTTTTTCACACCAGATCTTTCCCATTTGCTTCACTCACCCCTCTCTCCATCCATCAAATTGTGCAAGCCTATGAGTTCTCTTTGGAAGCAAGAATGCTGAGGCTTCGCCTCACATACTTTGGACATATTGCTAGGAGATGCTATTCCCTGGAGAGGGACATGATTTTGGGAAGGGTGGAGGGTTGGTGGAGGTGAGGAAGACCCTTGACCAGGTGGATTGACACAGTGGCCACTGCAATGGGCTCTTGTGTGTCAGGAAGTATGAGAATAATGCAGGACAGGATGGGTTCAGGTCATTTGTTCATAGAGTCACTATGAGCCGTACTTGACAGCACTTAACAGCAACAACATGATTAACTATCCCTGCACCCACCCATCCTCACCATTCTGCTCTCGCCTTTCTCTACTTGAGTACTCATACTTGCTCTACAATAATGGCCTTATACAATATTTTTCCTTATGGGACTGAGATAGTTTACTTACCATAATGCTCTACAATCCCTCCCATGTTAGGTAATAATTTACAAAATCATTGCTCCTGCGTGGTGCATAGTATCCCATCATGTGAATATACCATAATTTCTCAATCCATTCTATTGTGGTTGGACATTTGGGCTGTTTCCATGTTCTTGCAATGGTGAATAACACTGCTATGAACATTGGTGTACAGATCTCTGCATGTGCCTCAGTTCTAATTTCTCGAGGTATATTCCAAGCAGTGGAATAACTGACTCATAAGGAATTTCTGTGTCCAGCTTTTTGAGGAAACGTCAAACTGCCTCCCAGAGTGGTTGTACCATTTTACAATCCCACCAGCAATGTATAAGAATTCCTATCTCTCCACATCCTCTCCAACATTTATTACTTGCTCTCCTGTTAAACTTAACAGCAGATTTTAAAAAAATGTAATATATCTCCTGACTCCTGCTCTCTGTGGTGCTGACTGTGGATCCAAATGAGATGAAATTGCTGACAACTTAAATCTTTTCTCCATCTATGATGACGTTTATTG
Organism: Elephantulus edwardii; assembly: GCF_000299155.1. Lineage (NCBI taxonomy): Eukaryota > Metazoa > Chordata > Mammalia > Macroscelidea > Macroscelididae > Elephantulus > Elephantulus edwardii. The sequence goes on from NW_006399814.1 coordinate 12,266,801, forward strand.
GTATAATTGTGAGTCTTTTTGGTTTCTTGATTTTAAGACACAATCCATGTCAAAGGCCATGTCTTTGATCTTCTGCAGCAAGTGTTTCAAGTCTTCCTCACTTTCACCAAGTAAGGGTGTGTAATCTGTATAATGCAAATTGATGAACTGTTAATGACTCTTCCTCCTATCCTGATGTCACATTCTTCTTCACAGAATCCAGCTTCTAAAATTATTTGCTCCCCAATTAAAACAAGCTAGGAAGCAGCAGTGACATCCACTTCTGTAATAGCTTGCCTCCGGAACCCTATGAACCTAGAGAAAAGATGAAAGTCACAAGTGTTGAGGACTTTCGTTCATAGAGTCACTATGAATCACCTACAACTTGACAGGACTTAACAACAACAACAACAACAGCAACAACAACATACAAATCAAGTAGGTTTGGAGAAAGAACCCAACCCTGACACACACCTGCCTTGATTTTAAACCATGCAGTATTGCATCACTCTGTTTGGACAAACAGATTCTTTAGGTCTAGGTTTCGTATGAGCATAATTAAGTATTCTGGGATTTCTAGTCTCATGTTACCCATAGTTTATTATGATCCACACAGTCAAATGCCTTTGCTTAATCAATAAAACAAAAATAGATATTTCTCTGATATTCTCTGCTTTCAGTCAGTATCCATATGTTATCAGCAGTTATGACCCTGGTGACACAGCCTCTTCTGAATCCAGCCTGAACACCTGTCAGTTCTCTGTCAATATACTGTGGGGTTTTTTTTATGATCTTCAGCAATATGTTGTTTTCTAGTGATATTAATGATATTGTTTGATAAATTCCACATTATGTTGGAACCTTTCTTGGGAATGGAAACACATATGGATCTATTACAGTCAGTCAGCCAAGTAGCTATCCAAATTTCCTTACATAGACTGGTGAGCACGTCCAAGGCTGCATCTGTTTGTTGAAACATATCAGTTGATATCCCATCTATTCCTGAGGTCTTCTTTTTTGCAAATGCTCCAGTACATTTCTAGTGCTTTTCCCTTCATTGTCATTGACTCTTGCTCATATGGTACATTCTTAAATTTTCTAATTTCAACCAATTCTTTTTGGTATAGTGACTCTGTGTATTTCTTACACCTTCTTTGGGTACTTTCTAAGTCTGCCAGGTGTGCAGACTGGATTTAGAAGAGGCCGTGGCACTAGAGCCATTATAGAAAATTTTAGATGGATCTTAGCTGAGTGCAGAAAGTACAAGATGAATGTCTAGCTGTGTTTCATTGTCTATGCAAAGGCATTTGACTGTGTGGATCACAACAAATGGACTAACTTTGAGAAGAATGGGATTCCCCCAAAATCAGAAGAGAGCAAGGAAACACTGCATGATTCAAAATCAGGAAAGGTGAATTCAGAGATGTATCCTTTCTCTATAACTTTCCAACCTAAATTTAGAACAGATATTATCCAAGAGGCTGGACTCCATGAAGAGGAAGGTGGCATCAGGATTAGAGGAAGACTCATCAACAGCCTGTGTTATGTAGTTGACACAACCTTGCTTGTGGAAACAGAAAAACCTGAGGCATTTGTTGCAGAAGGTCAAGGATTTCAGCTTTCAATATGGAGTGAAGCTCAACATCAAGAAAACAAAGATTCTCACCACTGTGCCAATTTCTCCATCATGATAGACAGTGAAGAGATTGAGATTTTTAACAGCTTCAGCTTGCCTGGCTCCACAATCAACACTCTTAGTACTAGTAGCCAGGAAATCAAAAGATGAATTACGTTGGGAAAGTTTGCTCTCAGGAACCTCTCCAGAGTACTGAAGAGCAATTATGTCAGTGTATAGACTAAGGTGCACTTGGTCCAGGCCATGGTCTTTGCAATTACTTGTTATCCTTAGAAAGCTGGACTATGACTAAGGATGATAGAAGAAGAATTGATGTCTTGAGTTGTAGTGCTAAAGAAGAGTGTTGAATATACCAGGGACTGTTAAGAGAACAAATAGGTCTGTCCTGGTGAGGGTGAAACCAGGCTGCTCCTTGGATACAAGAATTCTGAAGCTCCATTTGACATACTTTAGGCATATTGCCAGAAAGGACTAATCCTTGGAGAAGGACATCATGCTTGAAAGGGTAGAGGGACAGTAAAAGAGAAGAAAATCCTTGATGAGATGAATTGACTCAGTGACTGGATTAATAGGGCAGGTGTGTTGGAGACAATGCAATTGGCTCAAGATAGAGCGGTGTTCAGAGCTGTTGCACACAGGGTCGCTATGAGTTGCAAGCAACTTGACAGCACATAACAACAACAACAGGTCATTCAAGATTTTGCCATACCCTATCTCCATATTGCAACTTCAGGCTTGGATTTGTTTTTTCAGTTATTTCAAATTTAGGAATACTGAATGGATCCTTTCATTCTTATTCTCAAACTCCAGCTCTTTGTACAATCTGTGCTAGTACTTTACCTTCTCATCTTGAGTGTCCTTGAAATTTTCTGTTCACCTCTTTTATTTTGGCATTTCTTCCTTTTGTTTTGGTTTCTCGATGCTCCAGTGCAACTTTCAGTCTCTTTGGACATGCATTTGACATTCATTTTTTTCCTCTTCCTTCCTTGTTTACCTTTCTTTATTTATCTTTTGCATGGATAATATCTTTGATGTCATTCCATAGTTCAAGTGGTCTTTGACTATTGGTGGTTATTGATTTGCTGATGTGACCAGACTCAAATGAGGAGAAAGAGTTACAAAGATCCATTAATAATGGGAAGATTCAGAATGAGAACAACTGAAAACATCGGTTAATAATAGAAAAATGAATTTGCAAAATATTAATCTATGAAAATTTGGATTTATAAAAATTTAAATGAAACACATAGAGATGGACTCATATTGCCCGTTTTTTTTTCTCTTCTTGTTGTGTACCGTAGAATCAGATCTGACTGGCACAGGAGGCGATTGCCCCTCCTTCTCCAGCAGAGTATCTGGCAGACTCGAAGTGTGCACCTTCAGGATTGCAGCACAGCTTCTTGTTTCTAGGCCACCAGAACTCCCTCATATTGGCCATTTTTAATCAAACAATCACATGATCAGCTAGGATGTAAATGGCATATTGAATAGGAATGGTGTGGCATTTGTAGTTAAAGGAGTGTTACAAGATCCATCCTAAAGTGCTATGTAAGTACTGTGAGCCAAAGCTATGCGTGATAAGATACTATCCATCTGCATACAAGAAAGTCTTTATAAAAAAGGAAGTACTCATAATACAACAATTATTCAAATATCTGCACCAACTATGAAATCGAAGACAAAGAAGTTGAAGATTTCTACAAATTTTTACAGTATGAAATTGATCAAATATATAATCAAGACGCATCAATAATAATTGGTGACTGAAATACAAAAGTTGGAAACAAAGGAGAAGGAATGGTAGTTTGAAAATATGGCCTTGGTGACAGAAAAGAATCTGGAAATTGCATGATATAATTTTGAATTTTATTTATGCATGGCAAATATCTTTTTAAAAAAACAAAACTAAACAAACCACCCACACCAGACATAGATAGCAACTATACATATGTACTTCACCTGATGGACTACCCAGGAATCAGATTAACTACATATGTGGAAAGAGACATACAACAAGTTCAGTAACAGCAGTCAAAATCAGGCCAAGGGCTAACTATTGAACAGACCATCAACTACTCATAAGCAAGTTCAGATTGAAGGTGAATTAAGCTAAAACAAGTCCATGAGAACCTAAATATATTGCATTGCACATATTCCAAGTGAATTTAAAAACCATTTTAAGGACAGATTTGACACATTGAATACTAATGACTGAAGACTAGACGAGTTATAGGATGACATGAAGGACATCATCCATGAAGAAAACATAAAGTTATAACCAAGACAAGGAAGAAAAAAAAGAACAAAACAGAGGTCAGAAGAGACCTGAAACTTGCATTAGAAAAAAATAAGCAAAACGGGGGAATTCTGAGGTTAGGGAGCTGGACTAAAGGTTTCAAAGGGAAGCTAGAGAAGACAAAGCAAAGCATGATAACTAAATGTGCAATGACTTTTCCAGTTACTGTGGCGCTAGGAACCATGAATAGCAAAGTCTCTTTCGACAGCCTCTATGAGGTGGTGTGGGAAGTCCTGCATGGGAACCAGCGCAAACGCAGAAAATTTTTGGAGACGGTAAAACTGCAGATCAGTTTGAAGAACTATGACCCTCAGAAGGACAAGCGTTTGTCGGGGACCGTCAGGCTTAAGTCCACCCCACGCCCCAAGTTCTCTGTGTGTGTTCTTGGGGATCAGCAGCACTGTGATGAAGCCAAAGCTGTGGATATCCCCCACATGGACATCGAAGCACTGAAAAAACTCAACAAGAATAAGAAACTGGTAAAAAAGCTGGCCAAGAAGTATGATGCCTTTTTGGTCTCAGAATCCCTGATCAAGCAGATCCCAAGAATCCTAGGTCCAGGGCTGAATAAGGCTGGCAAGTTCCCTTCTCTGCTGACCCACAATGAGAACATGGTGGCAAAAGTAGACGAGGTGAAGTCCACCATCAGATTCCAGATGAAAAAGGTCCTGTGTCTGGCAGTGGCTGTTGGCCATGTGAAGAGGGCAGATGATGAACTTGTTTACAACATCCACCTGGCTGTCAACTTCCTGGTTTCACTGCTAAAGAAGAATTGGCAGAATGTTTGGGCTCTGTACATCAAGAGCACCATGGGCAAGCCCCAGTGTCTGTGCTAAGATACAGCTCAATAAATCTTATTGTTAATAAAAAAAAAAGTTCAATGAGCTGGAGTTAGAAAATAAAAAAGAAGAACAAGTTTGCATTGCTCAAGATGAAAAAATTGACAAATTCAAACTTCAAGTTATAACACTGAAGGATTCTATGTGCCAAATCTTAAATAATGCAGGAAGCATCAAAAGAAGATGGAAAGAATACACAGTCACAGTACTAAAAGGAATTGGTTGACATTGAATCATTTCAAGCAGCAGCATATGATCAAGAGCCAGTGGTAATGAAGGAAAAAAATTAAAACTGCACTGAAGTCACTGGGAAAACACAAGGCCCCAGGAATTGATGGAATACCAATTGCCATGTCTCAGGGAAAAAAATGCAACCCTGGATGTGTTCACCACTGTCTCCCAACAAATATGGAAGACAAGCGATTTGGTCAACTGACTATAAGAGATTCATATTTTTTCCCTTCCACGGGAAAGCAGAAATTATTGAACAATGTTTTCATTACAGCATGTAAGCAAGATTTTGCTGAAGATGATTAAAAAAAAATCACAAGAAACAAACAGATGTAACATTGCCTCAACAGGAAACTTTCAAAAATTCAAGCTGAATTAAGAAGAGGTACTAGAACTAGGGATATCATTGCTGATATCCGACAGATGTTGGTTGAAAGCAGAGAATATGAGAAAGTTGTTTGTTGTTGTTGTTGTTGTTAGGTAACACTACGTTGAATACAACTCATAGTGATCATGTGAACAACCGATCTGAAACCTGTTGTATTATTACAATTTCTGACATACTTGACCTTGTAGCTGCAATCACTATGTCAATCCATCTAGTTGAGGGTCTCCCTCTCCTTTGCTGTCATTCCACTTTTCCAAGCATGATACCCTTCTCCAACGAATAATCACTCCTAACAACGTGCCCAAGTCTGTAAGATGATGTTTCACTATCCTTGCTTCCAAGGAGCACTCTGGCTCCAAAATATAAATGGTAGTCCATGGGATATTGAGTTCTTTTGGTAGTCCATGGGATACTGAGTACTCTTCCCCAACACCACAGTTCAAAGGCATAATTTTTTTCTTCTGTCACCTTCATTCATCATTCAGCTCTCAGATGCATAGCAAGTGATTGAAAAGACCATAATCTGAATCAGTCCTCACCTTAGCTCTCAAACTGACATCATTGCTCCTCAGTAATTTGGAAAAGTCCCTGACTACAGACTTTCCCACTGCAATATGTTTCCTGATCTCTTGACTGCTGAAACCAAGTGTATTGATTGTGGATCAAAGTAAGATGAAGTCATTGACCATTTAAATCTCTTCTCCATCTATTAGGATGTCACCTATAGGGATAGTGGTGAGGATTTTTGTTTCCTTGATGTTGAGATGCAATCCATATTGAAGGCTGTAGTGTTTGATCTTCTGCAGCAAGTTTCTCAAGTACTCCTCACTTTCAGCAAACAAGGTTGTGAGTCTTCCTACAATGTTGATGCCACATTCTACTTCATAGAATCCTGCATGTCAAATAATTTCCTCAGTATACAGATTAAATAGATATGGAGGAAACACAACAACTCTGACACACACCCTTGTTAATTTTAAATAATGCACTATTCCCTTGCTCTGTTCACACAACAGCTTGCTGGTTTAGGTATAGGTTTCACATGAGTACAATTAAGTGTTCTGGTATTCTCTTTCTTCTCAAGGTTAGCCATAATTTTTTGTAATCCCCACAATAAAATGCCTTTGCATAGTCAGCAAAGCACAAATAAATATTCCTCTGGAATTCCTTGCTTTCAGCCAAGATTCATCTGACATCAGCAATGATATCCCTGGTGCCACAATCTCTTCTAAGTCCAGCTTGAATGTCTGGCAGTTCTCTAGTTATGTATGGTTTTAGTAATTTTTGAATGATCAGCAGCAGTATTTTGCTTTCTTATGCTATTAATGACATTATTTGATATTTTCCACATTCTGTTGGGTCACCTTTCTTGGGGATGAGGACAAATATGGACCTCTTCCAGTCAGTTGGCCAAGCAGCTGTCCCCCAAATTTTTAGGCTGCATCTGTTAGTTGAAACATGTCAATTGGTAAGCCATTGATTCTTGGGGCCTTATTTTTTTGCTAATGCCTTCATTGCAACTTGAACTTCTTTCATTACCATTGACTCTTGACCATATGGTACTTCCTGAAATAGTTGTAGCTTCCCATTAATCTGTGAGGCCAGGAATGACACAATATGGCGGTTGCCAGAATGGTGAGGGAGGCTGTGAGCCATGTAAGCTCCTGGTGCCAAATACAAAACATTGCTCAGGTCTGACATCAAGCAAAGCCAAGAAAAGCTGGTCAACACTGCCAGCTACCTGGTGGTTGGTGTTAGGGGAAAGTCTCTCCCAATCTCCAGAAAGGCCTGAGGAACAAAAAGGAATATTGTACATTTCCCATCAGCTAATCACCAGTGTGGAAAATCAATTCTGTAGCCAGAGTTACCACCACAAACAAATAGTTGTTCAAAATGGCTTTACTATTTATGATACTCTGTACCATCTTTCTTTTTATTCTATATTTTTCTTCAAGTCTTCCTCTTTATTCTTGGCATTCCAGGATTATATTTGTTTTCTGATGTCTTTGAATAGGGCTTGAACTGTCTATGTACTCTGCCATCCTACCCAGATGTCCTGTTCTTTCACATCTTGTAAGATGAAAGATACAGCTCAAGCACAGGTATCATTTCGGTAAGGCAATAAAAGGTGCTAACTTGAACAAATGTAAATATAGTGACTAGGGTAAGGTTGGTGACTAATATACAAGATACAGCCCTCCCTTATTGTGCTTCATTAACACAATGGACAATTTATTCTCAATTAAGACCATAACTACAAGCATAGAGACTAGCATTTATAAACTACAGTCACATCAGAACACAAAATGGAGGACAATTATACCCCACAATGGTTTTTTTTCCCCTTCACAATGTTAAAATGTAACCACAACCGTGGATTATACCTATATATATATAATATAAAGGGGGAAAATATTCACAAATAGGCCAATGGACGGCATTAAGATAAATAGAGAAAAGATTGGAGTTGTCAAAGATTTCATTTTACTCAAAGACACGGTTAATACCCTGGAAGTTGCAGTAAAGAAAGAAAAGATACTGCATTTGGCAAATCTGCTTATAAAGGGCTTCTTTAAAGCCCTTTCTTTAAAGAACAAAGATGTCACTCTCAGGATTGAGGTGTGCCTAACCCAAGACACCTCACATACCCGTGAAATCTGGACAATGAATAAGGAAGCTCTGAGAAGAATCGATGCCTTTGAATTGTGTTGATGAAAAATACTGCACTTTCTATGAATTGCCAAACAGACAAATTTGACTTGAAAGCAGTACAGCCAGAATGCTCTTCGGAGGTGAAGAGGATAATGTTTTGCCTCACAAATTGGAGGTATGTTCTCAAGAGGGCCTAATCTCTAGAGAAAGACATTGCCCTTGGTGGAGGAGAGAGAGTCAGTAAAAGAAAACCCTCAGCAAGATGGGTAACACAGTGGCAGGAATGGTGGCATCAGGCAAAGCAGCAACTGTGGGATGGTGGAGGATTTGGCAGTGTGTTATTCTGTTATCCATAAGATCTCTATGAGTCAGGGCTGACTTGATGGCAACTACTTTATCCAGTAATGATGTGCATCTCTAGGGACTGGTCCCCCTGGATGACATGTCCAAAGCATTTCAGACCAAGTTTTCTCACTTGTAATGAGCATTCTGGCTGAATTTCTTCTGAGACAGATTTATTCACTCTTTGACAGCCCATGATATGTTTAATATTCTTTATCAAAAACATGATTAAAAAGGCATCAGTTCTTCAGTCTTCCTTATTCATGGCTCTGTGGATGTCATTGTTTAGTGCCTACTCATAACTGACCTATAGCTGATCCTCTAATGGGTTTTCAAATGCAGTAAATTATTTGGGAGGAGAATGCCAATCTTTCTTCTGTGGAGCATTTGGTGGATTTGAACCACATGCTTTTGTAATTGTAGCTCAGCTTCTTACCACTAGGCCACTGAGTTCCCTATATTTTGTTATTGTTAGATGCCATTCAGTCAAGTTTGACTCATAGTGACCCTGTGAATAACATATCTGAGCTCTATCCTGTCCTGTGCCATTCTCATAATTTCTAGTTTATTTTTTGTTTATTGAAAATACTATAGTTTGGGTCAGGGAACCTCAGCCTTCAAAAAGATGTTCTTTAAAGCATCCTCTCCCCACCCCCACCCCCCACGTTGGCTGTGAACCCAAGTAAAATGAAATCCTTAACTTTTTCAGAGCCTTTACTTGCTTCTTCCTGTGCTGGGATTCCAATGATGCTCATGTTATTTCTTTTGATGGTGTCCACATTATTCTTAGGTTTTCTTCTTTTTCCTTCTTTTTTGAGTCTGCTTTTTGCTCTAGCAGATCAATGGTGACAATTCTGTCTTCAGTTTCACTGGTTCTGTGTTCCATCTCTTCAACTCTGCTCATGTGTCCTTCTATCATATTGACAGCCTCTGAAACATTGGACCTTATATTTTGGATAGCCTCATTTGTTTTCTCTGCATTGTTCTGGATTGTTTTGTTTTGTTGGGTTTTTTTGGTTTTTTTTTGAGCTCCTGGTTTTTGCTTGTAGTGTCCTGTAATTCTTCAAGTTTGTCTTTTATCCATTGATTATATTCTATCATTCTTCTTTTAAATTCTGTGTCAGAAAGTTCCATCAGACTTTCTGGCTTCAGGAAATCCATTGATACTCTGTCACCCTTTGGGGGTGACATCTTGCTTTGCACTTATGTATTATGTGGGATAGCTTGCTTTTTCAGAGACATTGATAAATTCCCACTGACCCACTCACCTCTGGCTATGTCTGCAGTGTCCAAAAAAGTTCAGACAGATTACCACTGGCTGGTTCATTCCTGGGCAGTCAGCGTAGCCCAAGAGAGCTCGGCCAAATTCCCCACCAGTGGTCTCGCCCTTGGGTGCTCTCCCAGGTAATCAGCAGTGCCCCAGAAAACCCAGTCAGGATCCTACAGGACTTTCTCCTGCCATATTAGTTCCACAGCAGCTCAGCTGATAGCTTCAGGTGATGGCTGGATCCACGGCATGGCTTTGTGTTCCTGTAGCTCCAAAAGGAACTGCTTCAACAAAAATTCTCATTCAAAATCCTACTGTCCATGGCTTGCAGTGTTGGTTGGTCTCTGTGTGGTGTGAAGGACTCTCTAGAGGCTCTTGGGCACCACTGGGGTCACAGGGCGATATTGGTCCTCCTGGTGATGGACAGCAGGGGCTTTAGCCTTTAGTAGACGCTGGGTAAGCAGTGTATGGAAGACGCTCTTGTGCCAGTCATGTCACATAGGCTTTGGTGTCTTACAGCAAAGAGAAGGTAAGGTCCCCCAACCTGCCTTTGACATTTGCCACATGGCCAAGCAAGAACGCTCAAATAGAGATTATTAGTCTATCCTCAAGGTATTGGCCAGTTTGACCATTCTTCCAGTTTTAAATTGAGCAAGTTTAGTGGCAGAAATACAAAGTCTCACTAAAAGCACGGAAGAAGCAGACAATGCAGCTTGCGTCCTGAGGGTCATAGATTCCTGAACCAGTCAGGCTTGAATCTGCACAAGAGCACCAACATCAGAGATGCATCCTGTCTCCATACCTTTTCAGTCTGTATGCAGAACAGATTACTTGGGAGGCTGGTCTTTATAAGGAGGAAGGTGGCATCAGGACTGAAGGAAGACTCATCAATAACCTCTGTTATGCAGATGACACAACCTTGCTTTCTGAAACTGAGGAGAACCTGAAGCACTTGCTGAAGAAGGTCAAAGACTGTAGTTTTCAATATGAGTTGAAGCTCAACATCAAGAAAACAAAGATTTTTCACCACTGGTCCAATTGGCAGCACCATGATGGATGGAGAAGAGATTGAGGTTGTTAACAGTCACAGCTTGTTCGGCTCCATGATCAATCATCTTGGCACCAGTAGTCAGGAAAGCAAAAGAAGAATTACATTGGGGAAAATCTGCAGTCAAGGACCTCTCAAGATTACTGAAAAGCAATGATGTCAGTCTAGAGACTAAGATACACCTAATCCAGGCCACAGTCTTTGCAATTACTTGCTATGAATCAGAGAGCTTGACAATGACTAAGGATGATAGAATAAGAATTCATGCCTTTGAGTTGTGGTTCTGGAGAAGAGTCTTGTACATACCATGGACCACCAAGAAAACAAATAAGTCTGTCTTAGAGAGGGTGAAACTAAGTTTCTCCTTGGAGACCAGGACTTTGAAGCTCCATCTCACATACTTTGGGCATGTGGCCAGGAGGGACTGTCTCACTGACTCCAATACACCTACCCCCATTCCCCTAGTTACTGCATCAATACATCTCATCTGGGGTCTTCCTCTCTTGTGCTGTCCCTCCACCCTTCAGGGAATGATGTCCTTCTCCAATGATCATTCCCTCCTGGCCAAATGCCCAAAGTATGTCAGACGACGCCTCAGAATTTTTGCCTCCAAGGAGCCGCTTGGTTTCACCCTTTTCAGGATTAATGTGTTTGTTCTCCTAGCAATCCATGGAATATTCAATACTCCAACACCAAAGCTCGAAGGCATCAATTCTTTCTATCATCCCTAGTCATTGTCCAGCTTTCTGATGCACAGCAAGTAATTGCAAAAACTATGGCTTGGATCAGGCACATCTTAGTCTCCAGACTAACAGCATTGCTCTTCAGTACTATGGAGAGGTCACTGACAATGCATTTTCCCCTGTACAATTGATCTTTTGATTTTTTTAGCTGCTGGTACCAAGAGAGTTGGTTGTGGACCACCAACTACTTATAAGCAAGTTCAAGCTAAAGTTAAAGAAAATGAAATCAAATCCACAGGAACCAAAATTTGACATTAAGTCTACCCTACTCAAATTTCAAAACCATTTCAGGAACAGATTTGAGACCATGAACACCAATGAGCGTAGACCAGATGAGCTATGGGAGGATATCATCCATGAAGAATGCAAAAGGTCATTACAAAAGCAGATAAGGAAGAAAAGACCAAGATGGATGCCAGAAGAGACTCTGAATATTGTACTAGAGCACCAAGAAGCCAAAGCAAAGGGAAGAAAGCAGGAAATTAAGGAGCTGAACAGAAGATTTCAAAGGTAGCACAGGAAGACAAAGTAAAGTATTATAATGCAAAAACTGGAGTCCAAAAATCGAAAGGGCTGAACTTGCTGGGCAGATCTTAAGCTAAAGTAATTGAAGAACAAATCCAAGCCTTGAGTTACAACACTTAAGAATGCTATGGGCAGAATATAGAATGATTCAGGAAGCATTAAAAGAAGATGGAAGGAATGTTAAGAGTCACTGTACCAAAAGGAATTGGCTGACGCAGAAAAATTTCATGAAACAACATATGAGCAAGAGCCTGTGGTTATGAGAGAAGTGCAAGCTGCTCTGAAAGAACTGGCAAAAAACCCCCACGGCCTCAGGAATTGACAACACACCAATTCACATATTTCAACAAACAGACGCTGCCCTGAGTATGCTCATCAGGTTGTGCCAATAAATCTGGAGGACAACTACCTGACTGACTGACTGGAAGAAATCTATATTTGTTCCCACTCCAAAGAAAGGTGATCTGACTGAGTGTGGAAATTTTCGAACAATATCATTAATTACACATGTAAGCAAGATTCTGCTGAAAATTATCCAAAAATTACTGGAACAGCAGATCAACAAAGACCTGCCTGATGTGCAGGCTGGTTTGTTGTTGTTGTTGTCATGTGCCATTAAGTCGCCTGCAACTCATAGTGACCCTATGTACAACAGCCCTAAACCCTGCTCTATCCTGTGCCAATCTCACTTTCTCCGACACACCTACCCCCATTATCTCAGTCACTGAATCAATCCACTTCATAGAGGGTCTTCCTCTCCTGCGCTGTCCCTCCACCCTCCCAAGCATGACGTCCCTCTCCAAGGACCTGTCCCTCCTTGCAACATGTCCAAAGTATGTCAGATGAAGCTTCAGAATCCTTGCCTCCAAGGAGCAGCCTGACTTCACCCTCTCCAGGACAGCTGCTGCAGCAGGCTAGTTTAGAACTAGAGAAAAACATTCATTACTATCTAGTAAATATCATGAAGAGATAGCTCAAACGGAGAGAGAGACTTGGCCTTTGGATTAACTCCCTATGGACTATGGCACCAGAACCCCCTGAAAGAAATTAAAGAAGACTAAGTAAATGGGAACATATTTCATGATCATAAAGCAGAAAGAAGACTTAAGCATTTTACTGAAATTACATCACTCACTCCCTAACAAGTAATTTCTATCAAAATCTTATCTGGTCTCATAGCAAAAAAGTGTCAGGAGGAACCTAAAATTAATATAGAAATGCAAGGAAATGCGTAGTCCAACGTTGATAGGAAAAGTTTGTAGAACACATACTTCCAAATTTCAAAACCTACTCAAAAGTTACAGTAATCAAGACTGTTACTAACATAAGGATAGACATATTGATCAGTGGAATAGAGCTGAGTGAGAGTCCAGAAATAAACCCCTACATTATCAGTCAATTGGTTTTTGGCAAGTGTTCTAAGATCACTTAATAGAGAAAGAGCAGTCTTACAACGGAAACAACTGAATACCTATTAAAAAACTGAAGTTGGACCCATTCTTTCATAGTATATAAAAAAGTAATTCAAAATGAATCAAACACATAAATGTGAATGTTAAAACTGTAAAACTCTTAGAAGAATAAGGCATAGGTATAAATCTTTATTACTTTAAATTAGACAACAAACAGTTCCTTAGATATACCATCAAATGCATAAACAACCAAACAAAAAAAACAGCTGTAAAGGCTTCATCAAAATGTTAAGAACAGTTGTAATTTAAAGAACACTATAAAGAAAGCGGGATAGGCTGGGCGAAAATATTTGCAAACCATGTATCTGATGATTTTTTTTATCCAACTTTTATTTGAAAATTTTTATCCAGAATATATAAAAAACTGTTACAGCTCAATAATTAAAAGACAACAGGAGCTCTGGTGGCCTAGTGGCAAAAAGCTGTGCTGCAGTCTTGAATGCATGAAGTCTGAATCCACCAGATGCTCCTACTGTGCTAGTCAGATCTGAATTGATGGTACACAACAAAGTAAAAAAAGGAGGGGGGAAGACAAATCACCCAATTTTTAAAAAATGGGCAAAATATTTAAATAGTAATTTTTCCAAAGAAAATTTAAAAATAACCAATAAGCACATAAAAATTATGCAATATCATTCTGAAAAGGTGTGGTAATGATGGGCATAGATCAATAGTGACTGATCTTATAAAACATAATATATGGTAATGATATGAAATAATGTGAATAGAGGAATGTGTGAAACACAATGTACATAAACAATATACAATGTATACTAATTTTGTATGCAAACTAATATTCAATAAAAATAATTTTTAAAAAATTCACACTCCCTATCATTAGGTCAATTCCAATTCATAGCAATCCTTCATTGATTTTCCAAGGCATTGCAACTTATGAGAGGAAACTGTCATCTTTCTTTCTAGGAGTCTCTGGTGCATTCGAACCACCTGAGACCTGGCCTTTGGTTTAGCAATGCAATTTACTACGGTTTTTGCCACCAGAGCTCTCTTTAATATCACTGTTGTTGTTAGGTGCCCTAGAGTAGACTACAATAACCTGCAGACTTATGGTGACCTGTGAACAACAGAGCTGAACCCTGCCCTTTCTTGTCCCATCCTCACAATCTCTGATATGTTCAAACCCATTATTAAAGTCACTACATCAGTACATCTTGTTCAAGGTCTTCCTCTCTTTGTCTGACCCTCCACCATTTTCAGCATGATGTCTTTTTCTAAGGACTGGGCTCACTTGACAACATGCCCAAAATATGTGAGACCAAGTTTCACCATTCTTGCCTCTAAGGAGCAACTTAGTTGCATTTCCTCCAAGAGAGAGTTGTTTGTTCATTTGGTAAACCATGGGATGTCTCCAACCCCACAATTGAAAGGCATGGATTCTTCTGTCCTCCTTATTCACTATCCAACTTTCAGATGCAAAGGAAGCAATTAAAAATACCATTACTTAGATCAGGCACACCTTTAAACTGACATCAGTGCTCTTTGATACTTTGGTTAGGTCCTTAAAAGCAGATTTTCCAAAGGAAAAGTGTCTTTTGATTTCTTGACTTCTGTTACCAAGTGTAATGATTGTAAATCCAAGTAAAATGAAATGTTTGAGAATTTCAGTTTTTTCATGATGTTGCAGGATTTGGATTTCTTGAGGTCAAAATGTAATTCTTTGTTCTTCTGCAACAAGTGCTTCAGCATTTGCAAGCAATATTTTTATAACTTTCTGCAAACAAGATTGTATCATCTGCACAATATAGATTAGTGATTAGCCTTCCTCCAATCTTGATGCCACATTCTTTCTGATATAGTCCAGCTTCTCTAATTATTTGCTCAGTCTATAGATTGGATAGGAATGGATAATACATATAACTCTGATGCACACCTTTCTTGATTCAAAACCATGCTGTGTTCTTTTGTTTTGTTCTTACAACTGCCTCTTGATCTATGTATAATTTACACATAAGCACAATTTAGTTTCTGGTATTCCAATCCTACTCAATGTTATCCATAATTTGTTATGCTCCACATTGACAAATACTTCTGCATAGTCAATAAAATTCCAGTAAACATCTTCCTAGTATTCTCTGCTTTCAGCCAAGATCCATCTGGCTTCAGTACTGGTATCCCTGCATCACAGCCTCTTCTGAATCTAGCTTGAAAGCGAAAAATAACAACACTCCGTATTTCTCAAGCTGAAAGAACTGAAGAACAAATTCAAGCTTCAAGCTGCAATACTGAAGGATCTTATGAAAATCTTGAATGATGCAGGAATCATCAAAAGAAGATGGAAGGAATATACAGAGTCACTGTATCAAAAAGAACTCGTAGACAGTGAACCACTTCAAGTAGTAGCCTGATCAAAAATCAATGGTAAAGAAGGATGAAGTTCAATCTGCACTGAAGTTATTACAAAAATGAGGCCCCAAGAATTGATGGGATACTGACTGACAGGTTTCAAACAGATACAGTCATGGATGTACCTCTAGTCTATGCCAAGATATTTGGAAGACAGTTATCTGGTTAGTGGACTGGAATAAATCCATATTTTTTCCTATTCCAAAAAAGAGATCCAATAGAATGTGGAAATTATGGAACAATACTATTAACATCATATGATAGTAAAATCTTGCTGAATATTATTTTTAAATGACTAGAACATACATTGACATGGAACTTCCAGAAATTCACTTTCTTTAGTTATTAGAAAAATGTTAAATCAAAGCCCCAGTGAGATACCACTTCACACTCATGAGGACAGCTGTAGTAAATGAAAAACAAACAAAAGCATTAGAAGGAAAATAACAAATGTTGGAGATGGTGTAAAGAAGACACTTAGAATGGAGGAGCTTCTATGTGAAATATACTGTCAAATTCTACAGAAGGTTAAATACAGTGGTGTTTAACTAGTATTTAAAATTCTACAGCATCGTTAGTTTCTGATATTGTAAACATTGACATCGATTGGAATTTCCATTCCTCTCTCTAAATCTAAAAAAAAGTTAAAAGTCATTGCTCTGAAGTCAGAAATGACTCATAGCTCAGCCTCCATTGGGTTTTCAGAGATTATGAATCCCATAGGAGGAGATTGTCTATTTTTCTCTCACAGACCAGCTGGTGTATTCAAACTAAGCACTTCTGAATTGTCAGCACAACTCCTTACCACTAGGCAACCAGAGTTCCCCTTCTATCTATATACCAATCACAAGATGACCACACTCACAAAAACTTGTACATTAATGTTCATGACAGTATTTTTTGTAATAGCCAAAATGGAAGCTACTCAAATGTCCATCAACTGGTAAGCAGATAAACAAAATGTGGTATATCTATACATAAAATAAGATTCAGCTATACAAAAAAAATGAACTACTGATTCCTGCTACAGTAGAAATGAACCTGCAAACATGCTCAGTGAAAGGATTCGTGCACGAAAGGCCACTATGGTATGATTCCATTTATATAAAATGTTTAGAATAAGAAATCTATAAAGACAGATGGTAAGAAGTTGTTGCCAAGGGCTGGAGGAAATGGAAAGTGACTGTTAATGGGTGTGGGGCTTCCTTTTGGAATGATGAAAATGTTCTATGTTTAATTTGTGTTGATATTTACACAAGTCTATGCATATACCAAAACCACTGGATGAGTAAAGTTTAAGGCATCCAAACTACATTTTGAATAAAGATATTTTTAAAAGATGAGTTAGAGAAGTTTGACTTTTCTAAGTACCCTCTCTTTATTTATCAACTATCACATTAGTCAACATTGTGTACTCATGTCAATAGTGAAAATCTGACTATATTTTGGTATTAACAACATATATCTGAAATCTTGGACACTGGGGAGCCAGTAGCTCTGATTAGTAGTTACGGTTGTATGTCAATTTTGCTGGACCATAATTTTCAATGCTTTGACAGTTTTGTTATTACGTGCCATTGAATCAGAACTGACTTATAATTGACTCTCCAGCAGGTTTTCAGAGGCTGTAAATCGCATAGAAGGGAGGAGATTACCCATCTTTCTCCCACAGAACATGTGGTGGATTCAAAATGCCTTTGAGCTGGCAGCCCAACTCTTTACCTCTAGACAACCAGACACTCCTTGGCAGTTTCAGAATGATATAATTTAGCAGTTATATAATGATGTAGTGATCTTCTGTTTTTGGATAAGGCAAGTTTTAAAATAATGACCTGAGTTTTGGAACCTAACCATATTGATAAATGAGAGTATATTTGTAAGTACTCCACTCTTAGAGGGAGCTCTGGTGGCCTAGTGGCAAGGAGCTGCTCTACCAGCCAATGTGAATTTATCCTTTGCTCTGTGGAAGAAAGTTGGCCAGTCTCCTCCTGTGGTATTTATTGCCTCTGAAAACCCGTGAAGGATCAGCTATGAGTCAAAGCCAACTAGATGGTAAGCACCAACAACAGCCACTCTAAGAAAACATGAAATATTTAGACAACAATCACAACAACAAAGTGGGCAGTAATTTAATTTGCTTCAAGGCTCTGTAAAGAGCTGATAATATCTAAAGTTTTTAATGGCTTCAACTTTTGAAGACATAATGTTAACAATATAACATTGTTTAAAAAGCTATCTATCTGTAGGCTTTCCTTATAACAGATATGTATGCTAAAATGCTTTTAAGTCTGGATATATATATATATGTGTGTATATGTACCATTACAATGTCTAAGGATGACGGAAGAATTGATGCCTTTGAGCTGTGGTGCTGGAGAAAAGTACTGAACACACCAAGGACTGCCAAGACAACACACAGGTCTGTTCTGGAAAGGGTGAAACCAAGTGTTCATTGGAGGCAAGGATTTTTGAGGTTCTGTCTCACATACTTTGGGCATGTAGCCAGGAGGGACCAGTCATTGGAGAAGGACATTATGCTTGGAAGGGAGACAGCGCAGGAGAGGAAGAACCCGGATGAAATGGATTGACTCAGGGACTAGGGTAATGAGGGTAGCTGTGTCATAGACTGTGAGATTGGCTCAGGATAAAGCAGGGTTCAAAGCTATTGTACATAGGGTTGCTATGAGTTGTAGTCAACAACCATTACACTAAAACGATGATGCTAAATTAGGTGGTTGCTGGATTACCTCTAAGCTTTTTCACACCCAAGGTGGAGCTGGCTGTGTAATTACAGCTGCTGTTCAGAGCCTGGGTTCATATTTCTGACCCAGCCTCTGCATTGTGCAATTGTTGTTGTTAATATGTGCCATCAAGACCACTGCAACTCTTCAGAGCACAATAGCTCTGAACTGGTCACTCCTGACAACATGCACAAAGTATGTGAGATGGAGCTTCAAACAAGGAACAACTTGCCTTCACCCTCTCTCAGATAGACCAGTTTGTTCTCTTGGCAGTCCATGGTTTGTTCAGTACTCTTCTCCACCAGTACAACTCAAAAACATCAATTCTTTTTCTGATACCTTAGTCATTGTCCAGCTCTCTGATGCATAGGAAATAATTGTGAAGACTCTGGCCTGGATCAGGTGTACCTTAGTCTCTAGCCTGACATCATTGCTCTTCAGTACTCTGGAAGATTTCTGACAGCAGATTTTCCTAAAGCAATTCATCTTTTTATTTCCTAGCTGCTAGTGCCAAGAATGTCGATTGTGGACCTGTGCAGGCATAAATTGTCAGCAAAGTCAATCTCTTCTCCATCTATCATGATGCTGCCAGTTGATCCAGTGGTGAGAACTGCAATAAGGTGATCAATAATTTGGCCCAGTAAGCTGTTAATAACACTGATTGTTTTTCAAAGTTAGACCACCTGACTTGCAATCAGAACTACCTGGATGGAAATCTGCTGTCTATGTATGTGTGTGTGTGTGTGTGTGTGTGTGAGAGAGAAAGAGAATTGTATATTCAAAAATATACAAAACTTTCACTTCAATATTCTTCATATGTTTAATCAATGCCAGCAACTTATATTTATCATGTATATTTATCATGTTGTTCAACCATTCCCTTATCTAGTCCCAAATTTTTCCATCACCCTAGATAATTGTATTTGCTAAGCACTAAGTGCTTCCTTTCCCCCCTCTCTTCTTAATGGCACTGATGTTATTCTTATTATGTGCCTTCGAGTTGCCTGTGACTCAGAGTGACCCTATGCACACTGGCTGTGAACCCTGCCTTATCCTGAACCAGTCTCAGGATATCTATCAGAATAGATATCCTGAGGTCTGTCTCTGACACACCTGCCCCTGTTACCCCAGTCATTGTGTCATTGCATCTCATCTAGGGCCTTCTTCTCTTGTGCTGTCCCTCCACTCTTCTAAGCATGACGTCCTTCTCCAAGGACTCGTCCCTCTTGGTTACTAATAAACTTTGCTCTTTGTTTACTTGCCTATCTAGAAATGTCATGTATGTAGGATCATGTGATATTGGTCATTTTATGACTGACTTATTTCACTTTGCATAATATTTTCAAGGTCTATTCATGTGAAATCTGTTATTTTAAAATGATCTATGTTGAACTTTGGGAACCCCAGCTCTTATTTGCCGGCAAAAGCTAGCTGTTTTCTGCTTCAAATGCCCTGCTATACTCTCCTTGGCCACTTGGGTGTGAATAGCATGCTTCACTACTGCTAACCCATAAAGGATTCCACTGAGCCTGGGGATGGACGGTCTCTCTGCACAGTCTACTGCTCTGAACGCCCGGTATTTCCCAGCTGTAACTGGCTCCTATATGTCGAGCCCTGAAGCTCCAATAGAAGCTGCAGAAGCTCCTCCCTTGGGCTTCATTGATTTGATAAAAACTGTGCTGGAGTCCTAGATCCTGGGTTGTAGGTCCAATTCTGTCCAGTTTCCAACCCCACACTGAAACCTGCTAGGTTCACAGTCTCTCCAGACTGATAGTCAAACGATTTCCTAGTTACTGTACTTGAATGCTTCCAGGGACTGGGAAGTTTCCACTTACAAGGAAGTCATCTTGTCTCTGAAGGGATCTGCTACTTGACCCCAGAATAGAGAGCAGTGTCATGAGTTAAACAAACCCTCAGGTCCATTCTCCTCCTTTTTGATTCTCTATCCCAATCCCTTTTAGTATGTTGGCTCAGGTGACCTGCAGTCTCTTTTCCAGTTTACCTGCCATTCTAGCATCCAGTCACACATCTGGTCAGGCTCTCTCTGGCCATGGTCTTCTCAGACCCTTCACTTTGCCAGTTAACTCCTGCACGTACCTCATATTTTCACCACTTCCTTAGAGAAGCCTTCCCTGATCCCAGATCTGGATCATGTCCTTTGCTTATTCATGCTCATAACACTTCTATTAATGTGTCACAGTTAAAATTTTCCATTTACTTGAGCAATTTTTCCCCTAATGCCTGCTTCCTCCACTAGACAGCAAATTTCATTAGATCAGGACTGTGAGTTTGCTTTCTTTGCATAGCCAGAACCTATCAAATTGCCTGACCAGGATTACGAACAGGTAGGTGATTTACTCTAGGAAGTGTTGAGGCCATTGAGACCCTGTAGAAGATGGATCCCTAACGGTCACATGTATAAAACCTCAGTAATGACTGACTTGAGGCCTAAATCCCTGAAGCCACCCAGGATGAGATGGCACCTGAGGATTCTGGAAGGTATCAGGGACACAGTGAGATTCTGGCTGTCATGTGGTTGGCTACTTGCAGGAAAGTGGCGCCTTGATTCTGTGCGCTGGGGACTTATTTTCCCCGCCTCCATATTCGAAGAGTGGTGGTCGGAATACCTCCCCTGCGGTGTCGGAGTTGCCTGGCGCCAGAAGCTTGAGACTGCAGGTCTGATGGGCTGGGCTTGGCGAGCTGATGCCTCCTCAGGCCAGCCACGCCCCGCGAGGGCGCTCCAGGCAGGTCCTCCAGAGCAGTCGTTCGCTGCCGGGATCTTTCTAGCCCCCGCGCGTTGGCGCGGTGCGTATCGGGAAGGCGGCGGACACATAAAGCTGTTGGCCACGCCGAGCGACATGGTGGGTGGCGAGGCCGCCGCCGCGGTGGAAGAACTGGTTTCGGGGGTGCGGCAGGCGGCCGACTTCGCGGAGCAGTTCCGTACTTATTCGGAAAGCGAGAAGCAATGGAAAGCCCGGATGGAGTTCATCCTACGTCACCTGCCAGACTACCGCGACCCGCCCGACGGCAGCGGCCGCCTGGACCAGCTCCTGTCTCTCTCCATGGTCTGGGCCAACCACCTCTTCTTGGGCTGCAGGTGCGGACCCCGTCCCCTGCCCTCCGACCCTTCCACGGCTGGGCACCGAGTCGATCGTCTGCTTCAGGCTGAATCCGCCCCCAGCCTCCAACTGCCTCGGCCGGGCCTGAGGAGCCGGGATGAGCCCCCTCTAGCAAGCCCTAGAAAGATAACACTGAGCCTCCGTTTCCTCATTTGGAAAATGCCTTGTGGTGACTACATTACTAAAGGGTGTAAAGCACTTAGCGCAGGGCACAATACATACAAGGCGCTGAAGTTTCCATTGTTATTTTTAGTAGTGCTATTATTAGCCCCAACCACTTGAACAGAGTGTCTCTTCGCTCCTTTAACCTCCATGGTAACCGTGCAGACGCCAAAATCCCCGTTTCACACACGAACATACAGTGGGCAGGAAAGTAAAAGGATAGGGTCATACAGTTTCTGGTAGGCTGTAATGTGTGTCACTTGACTGTTTTCTCCTCTATCCCATCCCTTGAAGAGCAGCCAGTCTTCTCTGTTTACAGCCCCTTGTATGAAAAATAACCGATGCCTTTTTGTCAAGGTCCAAATCCCGCTGCATCCCGGCTGCTAAGAAGGCAGGGACCTGCTTTTAGATAAACCCCACCAGAAGGAGTCTCATGTTGCTACCATTAAGTGCTCAGCTGCTAACCAAAACGTCAGCTGTTCAAACCCACCAGCTCTTCCTTAAGAAAGGAAAATGATGTGGCAGTCTGCGTCTGTAAAGAATAAACCTTGGGAACTCTGGGCAGGTCTGCTCTGTCTCCCAGGATTGCTTTTAAGACAGAATCCATTCCATGGACAATCAATTGATTTTGTGGGAGCCCTGCTTACACAGTGATTATAAGCTCCTATGCCAACCATAAAGCTGATAGTTCAAATCCACCAACTCTTCAAAGGAAAAAAAAATATGTGAAAAATCTCCCCCCAAAATTACATTCTTGGAAAGCAATGGTGCAGTTCTGCAGTGTCCTGTAAGTTTGGTGTAAATTAGAATCAACTGAATGGCAACAACTTTGATTTTTGGTTCTTTCATCCCATCAGTGGGAAGATAGTAAATCTGAGGGCTCCCATATCTTTTTTATTTTTTTTTTTTTTTTAGAACTTTGTGAAATGGCCATAGGATAACAGGATGGCTCATACCTGACTTCGGTCATCTGGTATCTCCAAGCATAGGCCACTAGGCTTTGTTTTCAGACATTGAAAATAATTGCAGCAGAGTGTGTGGAAAGAATCTGGAAACTAGGTGTATCAATTGCTTCACCTACCTTCCACGTTCCCCAGTGAATTCTGGTTAACAGGATCTATCAGTGGTTGAGCAAATGAGCAAATAATGTCATTTTTATAAGACTTAACATTCCAAATGTCTTGAAAAACTTTTTGCTTTTTGTTTGGGTCTCAAACCATATCCAAGAATATGCACTGCCAAATATATGGTGCCTTTATTTTTATAAGTATCTGAACACCTGCTGTATTGGTGTTCCCGCAACCCACTTCTGTATCATAGGCAGGAAGAATTATTTCCTAACCTGCTGTTAAACATATAATAGATTTCCTGCAGTATCAAATAAGCCTTTTACAAGTTGAGTTACAGTCCAACAAGCTGCAATTTTGTATTAACCTGAAGTGACAAATCGTTCTTCAAAAGCTTTTTACCTTTCTACTTTTTATTGTGCAGTTACAACAAAGACCTTTTAGACAAGGTGATGGAAATGGCTGATGGGATTGAAGTGGAAGATTTGCCACAGTTTACAACCAGAAGTGAATTAATGAAAAAGGTAAATAGGCTTTCCAAGTTCATTTAACTAAATAGTGTAGTTAATAAACCCTGCCTTTGCAATATGTATAGCATGTTTTAGTTTTGAAATTAATGCTCTTATTTACTACCTAAAAGTTCAAAGCCTTTGATTTTTATTCTGTAATTGCTATAACCTTTCCTAGAACTAGAATATACAGACGTACCTCTAACTAGATAACAACACAGTTATCATAAATTATGCAGTGTTGATGGAATAGCACATAAACTTGGCCTTTTCCATATTTCTAGAATTGTTCTGAGTTTTTAAAATAAATGTTGTCTGGGATGCTAAAGTTTTCTAATTGTTAAAAAAAATATTTTATGTAACTGATCTTTACCCCAGTTGATAAGACCAAAAGGATAGATTTTTTTGACCATTACAACTTGCAGATCAAAGTGTGGCTGGAGTAATGTCCATGCACCATAGCTGGTCCCTGCTCTTTAAGATTAGTTTCATCTGAAACTGAACTTTTACATAGTGAATTAATGCCTAGACCATTCTGTCTGGACATTAGTGTTTGGGCCAGAAAGAACCTAAAGAGGAGGATGGTCATGTTCATTTCAGCTGCTTTTTCAGAATAATCCTAGATATTTTCTAATTTACCACTGCAGGCAGCAGAATTAATTGCTTCCTTATCTCCCAAAGTCTTATGCAGGCGGCTTTTCCTCTGGAGCATAACTTGTAAGTTACTATAATTTGTATGTCTCTTTTGCCTACAGATTGTAACTTTCCTGAGGAAAGCTATTGAAAGTTTGGTCATTTGAACTGCAAAACTTAGTAGAGGTTTATTTCAGAGAATGTGCTCAGAAAAAGCTTATTAAAATGAGCAAACATAGTAACTTACAAGGTTTCTGCTCCCTTTTCAGTCCTGCCCTCAGAAAAATAGATAAACCCCAATTTTTTTTATTAGTATTATTAATTTCAGTGAACATCTACAGAGATTTTGGAATTCCATTCATTCATTGTTGCACTTTTCTCCCCACCCCCATCCCCAGTTCGCTCCTCTCCTTGAAATAAACCCCAATTTGGTCTTATTTTGGGAAGCATTTGCTCTTAAGGAAGGAGCTGGAGTGGTGTGTTATATAATGTATTGAGCTACTAACCAAAAGTTCAGTGGGATAAAAGTGAAAAAGTCTGTTCCTGTAAAGATGTATAGTCTCAGAAACCCAGTGAAGGGTCACTGTGAGTTGGAATTGATGGCAGTGGATTTTGTTTTGGGTGTGCTTGTGAGGGAAGTTTGGTCATCAATGAGCTAATCAAATCCTTAGTTACCCAGAAGGTACAGCAGGCCCAAACCATACTCCACACTTAATTTCAGATAATTTTCCTAGAAATTTATTTTAACCTTTAATCTACATCTGAAATAAAAAGCTTCAGGAAGCTTTTGAGTGAACCCAATGCGAATTGGGCTTCATGAGTCTGTGGCTTTATGAATCCCCTCATATAATACTTTTAAACATTGCTTGCCAGTCCTTTTTGGGTAATCCAGAGTGATGAGGTTTCTGGGGCCCTGCCATCGAAGAACTGGAGAGCTGCTGCCTCCCTGTGAGTCCCTCACAGGCTAAGTCAGGGAGGTAATGGAGTGAGCCTCACTTTCTCACTGCTTACGAAAAACTGTCTCCTTGGTTTTAGTTCTGGAGAGGTTTTCTGCCCTTACTCAGATCTGCTTTTTCACCTATCAATTCTCAGTTTAACTTCTCTGCCTTGTATAGGTTCTCAAAGGCAGCTGTCTTCTAGTATGCTGAGCTATTAGTGATCAGAACATTTTATGCTATTTGGGCAGCAGAAACTAGAGGAGATTAAGGAGATTTTTCCCATTGGTAGCCATGGTATAACAAAGTGTGCAAAGAACAGGATTTAGAAACTCAAAAGGGAATAAAATGCTCAGCATTTCTCATGTTGAAAGAACTGAAAAACAAATGCAAGCCTCAAGTTGTAATACTAAGGGATTCCATGAGCAAAATCTTGAATGATGCAGGAAGCATCAAAAGAAGTTGGAAGGAATACACAGAGCCACCATATCAAAAAGAATTGGTTGACATGGACCCATTTCAGGCAGTAGCATATGAGCAAGAACCAATGGTAATGAAGGTAGAAGTTCAAGCTGCATATTGGCAAAAAAAAGGTTCCAGGAGTTGATGGAATACCAATTAACATGTTTCAACAAACAAATGTAGCCCTGGATGTACTTAATAGTCCATGCTGCAAAATTTGGAAGACAGCTGTCTGACCAACTGACTAGAAGAAATCCTGTTTACTTTCCCATTCCCAAAAAAGGTGATCCAATAAAATGTGAAAATTATCAAACAATATCATTAATATCATATGCAAGTAGAATCTTGCTGAAGATTATTTTTAAAAAAATGAGTGAAGGTTTTAGGAGGTCTCAGCAGCCAGGTTGGTGGTTCAGATCCTGCGAGTGATGCGGAACAGAGCCCTACACTCCTGAGTCAGAGGTCTGGCTCAAGTAACTACTATAAATTACTAGGCATGCATCTTGGAGCCAGCCCTGTAGAAATTAAATGAGGTTTCTTCTCCAAGTCCAGAGAACTGCACCCCAATTGGGACCATTAGGAACCCAGTCCTGCACAGCCTCTTTATGGAACTGAACAGGGCCACCACAGCTATGACCACCAGCTCTGTTCTTGGATACCCCTGAAGTCTCCATGCACTGCAGTCTATCACAGCCCTGCTATCATGCACACATCTCCTGGGAACTTCCCAATGCACTGTACTGGGCCCAGTTCCACTACGTGACACCGCAGGGGCCTGAGGCCAGGTTGTAGCAATGAAGACGCAACCAGCAGGTATTGGGGTGCTGCCTCCTGTTCATGCTGGCAGGCATGGTCCTGCACTGTGTCACCTTCAGGAAGCTGAAGCAGATGCACCACAGCTTCACGGATGAAAAGGCCTGGATCGTCACCACCGTGTGCAACAGCATGAGGGCACAGCCAGGGCCAACAGAGCCAGATTTCAGCAGAATGAGTGCAGAGAGAGCAGCTGCCCCAGGACCCCAAATTCCGGTCCCTGTGGGGCCACCTTGAGGGGCCTAGAGTGTCCCCTTTGTCTCGCTTCCAGGGTTCCCAATGCCCCCAAAGCACATGCAATAAAGTAATTTTCAGTGCTAAAAAAAAATGACTGAAAGAGCACATTGACAGAGGACTGCCAGAAATTCAAGCTGAATTCAGAAGAGGCTATGATATAAGGGGTATCAATGGTAGTATCAGATTGATCTTGGCTGGAAGCAGAGAATACCATAAAGATGTTTATCTGTGTTTTATTGACTATGGAAAGACATTTGACTCTGGATCATAACAAATCATGGCTAACATTGAGAAGAATGGGAATCACAGAAAACTTAATTGTGTTCATGTGAAATCTACACTTACACCAAGAAGCTGCTGTCCAAACAGAACTAGGGGACATTTCATGGTTTAAAATAAAGAGAAAGGTGTCAGTGTTACATCCTTTCTCTTTTTCTGTTTAATCTGTATGCTGAGCAAATTATTCAAGAAGTTGAACTGTATGAAGAAGAATGTGGTCAGGATTGGAGGAAGAGTCTCCAGCAACCCACTTTCATTATGCATATGTCAGCTTTGCTTGCTGAGAGTGAAGAGGACTTGAAATACTTGCTGCAAACGATCAAAGATTATAGCTTTTAGTATGGGGTACATCTCAGCATCAAGAAAATAAAAATCTTCACCACTGGACCTACTGACGACATCATGATAGATGGAGAAATGATTGAAATTGTTAAGGATTTAATTTACTTTGCCCGCATAATCACCACCCATTGTAACAGCAGCTAGGAAATCAGCAGGCTTATTTTATTGAGGAAAATCTGCTGTCAAGGGCCTCTCTAAAATGCTTAAAAAGCAAAAGTGTTGGTTTAAAAATTAAGGTGCACCTGTTCCAAGCCATAATCTTCTCAGTTACCTGCCATGCATCTGAAAGTTGGACAGTGAATTAAGGGTGAAAGAAGAATAATTGATACCTTTTCATTATGGTGTTGGAGAGGAGTATTGACTATCCCATGCTCTGCCAAAAGAACAAACAAGTCTACCTGAGAGGGTGTGCAGCCAGGGTGTTCTTTAGAGGCAATGATGGTGAAACTTCACCTCACATACTTTATTAAGCATGTTGTCAGGAGGGGTCAGTTCTTGGAAAAGAACATCATATTGGGAAAGCTGGAGGGTCAGCGAAAGGAAGGAAGATCATCAACAAAATAGACTGACACAGTGATTGTAACAATGAACTTGCACATAGCATAGCACAGATTATGAAGATGGGAGAGGATCCGGCAAGGCTCAGATCTGTTGTTCATAGGGTTGCTGTGAGTTGTAGTTGAATTGATGCACTTAACAAGGTATGTCCCAAACATTATCCATAGAGCACCATGAAAAAAATGTGTGCTGTGTGTTGAGAAGGTGGTCTGCTTAGACTTAAAACTAAAGAGTCTTTGAACCTCAAAATTGTAGCAAGTCCCTGCCCTGGGATGTGCATTCTTGTGATTACAGTGTGATCCTCCGAAGGGTCCTCAGGCAAGAACCTGCCATCTGTGAAACAGCAGTGCTGTCATTGTACTAATCATATCATTTAGCTACCTGTTGTTGTTGTTGTTGTGTACCAGAGTCGGAACTGATCCACAGCTGAGCTTCCAGTGGGTTTTCAGAGGCAGTAAATCATATGGGAGGAGAATGCCCATTCTTCTCCCGTGGAGCAGCTCGTGGATTTGAACCACATACATTTGCATTGGCAGCACAATTCCTTACCACTAAGCCTCCAGAGCTCCCTAGCTACCTGGAGGAAGCCAGAAAAAAACCCTGTAATTCCATCATTAAATCTTTGGGTTTTGTATGTCTCAAATAAAATCTGTATTTTCTTAGTAACCAAGTTTAAGTTTGAACTCTTGATGCCACTGAAAATGAAATTCAGTTGATCCTGAAAATGAGATAACTCAGGAGGGCACATAATTTTTCCAGTTGTCAAGATTCTTGATAAACCCGCCATGGGAACAAGCCGTGTGATTTGTGAGCACTGCTAGACTTGTGTGGTGAAGGCCACACTGAAGCCCATTGGAAAGAGGCCCACTAAGTCCCAGGCGCTTTGCAGCAGTGTTTTATCCCTTGCCTGAGGATTTTACATTTAAAAGACTGGAAAACATTAGGCAACACTGCCAGCCCAGAGACCAAAAAAGAAAACATACACATACACACACACAAAGCTGATGCCAAACCATATACCTGAAAATGTCTGTTGTTCTTCTGCCCAGAATTAGTCCTCAGCTCTAAAATTAGAATTTAATTGCATTTTAAAACCAGCTAGCAAGTAGAAATGAATTGCCTAGTACATGAGTTATCTGAAGACCAGACAGTGAAGGTAATTTAGAGCCATCAGCTCTTTAAAAGAAGATTTTAAAAATACTTTATGGCTAATCTGCAACTTTGAGGGAAGTACAGATTTGTGTTCTGTCCAACTGGTTTGTTATTTTGATCTGAGAAATGTGTAGATTGACCTCTGATGGAGGTGGGGTTTGTCAAACAGTTCCAGTGTAGGGTTTTTCCTTCTGAAAGAGATTCAAACGCAAATATATTCAGGAAAGAATCCGTTGTTGTTGTTGTCGTCCTTAGGTGCCGTCAAGTCTGCTTTGGTTCCTAGAGAAGCCCTATCTGAATGTAACAGAATGAAACCCTGCCCAGCCCTGTGCCTTCCTCACGATCTGTGCTGTGTCAGCCCATTGCTGCATTCCCTGTGTCAGCAGCCAGCTCCTAGACACTGCCTGTCAGCCTTGGTTGACCAGCATACCTAATGAGTGATAATTACCAAAGAGCAACAGCTGACTCAGGAAGGCTGTCATTGCTGTGACTGTCGGGGTTAATTTTTCTAAGGTATTGTTTCAATCAAGGAGAAAGAAGAGTGACTGACAAAGAATAAGAAGCTATCATTATTGGCTCAAAAGAAGAAAGTTGTCAGCTTAATTTCTTGCTCCCTTTTCCCTGGGCACATTTTTATCCCAAGAAGTAAAATGGCATATGGAAAATGACTACCTGTGAAATGTGGAAAACAAGTTTGTCTGAATTTCATGGATTCAGTATTCTTTCTACTATTGGATCACTGGTGGTGCAGTGGCTAAGCCCTTGGCTGCTAACCAAAAGGTTGGTGGTTCAAACCCACCATCTGCACCGTAAGAGAAAGATATGGCAGTCTGCTTCCATAAAAGTGACAGCCTTTGAAGCTCTGGGGTAGTTCTGTTATGTAGGAAAAAGCAACTCACTGTCATTTAACCTCAAGCTGCCTCTCTACTGGATTTCCAGACTATAAATTCCAAGGCTTGGGAGGTTGTCCATCCTTCCACTGAGCCCCTTGGGGATTCAAGCCACCACAGAGGTACAGCTTTTGTGGCTTTTTTTTTAGTAATGCATTTGGTTTTTCTTTCTAGCCTTACTATCCAGTCTTGACAAGCTGTGTAGTTTAGAGTAGCCACTCCCTTGGTAGAAAGAGCAGGGATCCCTGGCTTAGTGGCAAGGAGTTGTGCTGCCAAACCACAGGCAAGCAGTTCGAATCCACCAGCTGCTCCTTGGCAAGAAAGATGGGCAGTCTCCTCACTGCCTCTGAAAATGAGCTGGAGGGTCAGCTGTGAGTCGATTCTGACTCAATGGTAACTTAACATAAAGTGGGTTAAATCAGAGGAGAGCTTGTATCCCACGTGGACTTACATGTGTTTTTTCCGTTAGCCAGTAGATATTGAAACAGCTACAGGTTCTTAATGCCACAGGTTCATCTCACTGTCCAGTGGACTCAGTACTACCAGAATTCAGGATGATTGGATAACTTGTTAACACCTTTTGGAAAAGACATCTTTACTTAAAGTTTCTGTCAATGTCAGCTGTTGTTTAGCTGCTGTGGAGTTGGCTATGACTCATGGCTACCCTGGGAACAACAGATGGAAACCCTGCCCTATCCTCTACCATCCAGACAATGTCTGCTAGGCTCAAGCTCATTGCTGCAGTCACTGTGTCAGTCTTTCTCATTGAGGGTCTTCCTTTCTTTCTCTCACCCTCTACCTTTCCCAGCATGTTCTTTTTTCCAAAGACTGGTCTCTCCTGACAATGTGCAAAAGTATGTGCAATGATGTTTCACCCTCCTTGCTTCTAAGGAGGACTCTGGTTACCTTTCCCACAAGACAGACTTGTTTGTTCTTTTCTCAGTTCATGAGATGTACTGTCACAATTCAGAGGCATGGTTTCTTTGGTTTCCTTAACAATTATCTAAGCTCTGATGACCTAGTGGTAAGGAACTATGTTGCAGTCCCTACAGCATAAAGTTCAAATCTACCAGCTAGCTGCTCCTTAGGGAAAAGATGTGCCATCTCTTGCACATTAAACTGCCTCTGAAAACCCACTGGAGGGTCAGCTATGAGTCATTTCCAACTCAAACAGTAACCACCACAACCACCACATGTTTCTGTAGTGCTGGTCTGTTCGTTCTGTCTGAAATTTGAGAGCCTGGAGGCTTCTTTTTTCATTGTGGACTCAAGATTTCTTTGAATGAATTGCATTCTTCTCCAAGAAGAGAGATATTTTGCTTTTAAAGCTGAGGAATTTAGCTTGGTTGTATCTCTTTCAAAAAGTCTCAAGTAACTGGCTATTCTAGAAAACAGTTTATACCTTGAAAACTCTTTATTACTAAAAAGACTCAGATTGATTCACTGCTAAATGTTAAGGAAATCCATTCAAATACAGGTGACAGCCAAAGTGATTTCTTCACGCCCTGCTTAAAAGTTGTCTATTACCAAGTTTAAATTTACCAAAGGTGCTAGAGAGTACCCAAAAGGAATGTATCTGCTTCCACTTGTCACTATTTGCAGATGCACTTTTACAGTTTTCTAATAGTGAGAAATTCAGAAATGCGTAACCTTCACATCTCCTAAATATCCTGACTCACTGTGAAATGATGAATTACTCCCTGAAATGGACTGCTTTTAATTTAGAATAATCAAGAGTGTGTGTGTGTGTGTGTGTGTGTGTGTGTGTGTGTGTGTGTGTGTGATTTTGCTTGCAGACCTCTTCACTGCAGAGCATGCCAGGAAAAGGCTTCTAGAGTAAGGATTTCCATTATCACTTTAAATTGTGAACACGTACAGATCATAAGGCCTCCTGGTGGGGCAGGGGTTAAGCATTCAACTGCTAACCAACCCCCCCAAAAATGTCAGCTGTTTAAACTCCCATTTGAGCCATAGGGAAGAAAAAAACATAGTGGTCTGCTCCTGTAAGGGTGACAATCTAGGAAACCCTTGGAGGCAGTATTACTCTGTGCAGCATGTCACTGGGAATTGGAATGGACTCGATGGCAATGTTTTGGGGTGTTTTTTTCCCCTAAAAGATCATAGGTAACAAGACAAGAAATTAGATTCTAGCTTCCAAATAGTGTGCTCATGTTTTGCTGACTTCTGTATGTAGTGAAATATTAGAAATTTGTAATATGGCCTATCATCTGGGAAATATGTAGTATTATTGCCAGATTTAATTTATGATGATGAATTTGATTCATTGGACTACATGACTATGTAACCTTTTTTCTTTTTCTTTGCCCCTTATCTCCTCCCAGCATCAAAGCTAAGATAGAAGATTTATCACATTTTCATCATCAGCTACAAACTCAGAAAAAGAGGCTGGGATAAATGTGACGAGCCTGATTCTTGGTATTACCAGCACAAAATAAGGACAGTTGGAATGAAATGGAAAATGTCTAGATTGGCTTTTTAAAAGTTCTTATTCTTTCAGAATCTATCATTGTAAAATTATTCAGACATTTTATGTATTTATAAATCATGGAAAGATGTGTTCATGAACATTGTGAAAGTCTTTTGTTTTTAAATGTCAAAATTATTATTAAAGATGCCTTGCTTTTTAAAATGTTAATGTAATAATGGTAGGTAATTAATTTTACTACTTGTATTTTTTAACAGTTTTCCTTTTTAAAAGGATTTTTTTATGACTCCTCTTCCTTATTCCCATCCCACCCTGGTAAAATAGGTCCTTTATGTCTTATTTCTACCTGATACGATGTCATGTATGTACTCCCACACAATCACACTATTTTCTTTTTTTGGTAGGAATCCACCATCTTGGGGTAAGGGGCAGCCTAACCAAAGTATCTGGCCTTATTTGAAAGCTCATTGACATGAGAGTCCACAGCTTTGCCCAGGCAGCCAGCTGATCTGTAGATCCTCTAGAACATCTCCCGAGGTGCTGAACTACAGCCACATTCTCTTTTCCCCCCCTCCGGAAGGAACCTGAGGTTTGGCCTTAAAGACTTGAGGAATTGCTTTTCGTATAGTCTGCCAGGAAATAGGGGAATCCTGTTTGTCTATGAAATTTTTATAGTCATTTTTTCCCCTTTTAGTGTAGGCACTTTGGTGGCACAGTGGTTAAAGCATTCATCGCTGTGCCACAAATGCAAACCCATCAGTCCCTCCACAGCCAAAGGTGTAGCAGTCTGCATCTGTGAAGATACACAGCCTTAGAAACCTTATAGGCAGTGAGTCTGTCAAGACTCCATGGCAGAAGGTTGGGGTTTTGGTTTAGTAAGTGTATCTTCTCTGTACCCCTCTCTGGTCCTCCTGTACCCTTCCCTACTCCTCTTTCCTATTAGTCCTGGTGGCATAGTGTGTAATGTAATGTATCAGGCTCCTAACTAAAGGGTTAGCAGTTCAAAGTCATCAGCCACTTCTCAAGAGAAAGATGGGTATGTCCCTAAAAAGACTTACAGCTTCAGAAATATTGATAGAGGGTCACTAAGTGGAATTGACTTAACAGCACTGAGGTTGTGAACTGCATACTTTCTGACATAAATACTGAAAAAGGAGATGCCTTCGGACAGCATCAATCCTATCATTCTCCCTCAGGAGGTTCACTCCTTCAGTGTCAGGTACTGTGCTTGGTATTGGGCACAGAGGATAATCAGACCATGAACTCTACTTCAGTATTGTATACTGGGGAATACAGGTAATTGAACAAACGTGTTGGAGGAAAATGCCAGCTGTGGGAGCATGGTGTTTAGACACAGAAGGGTGGGGCTAAGACTGGCCAGCTCAGCTAGTGGGTGTAGAAGCCAAACCCTGAGTCATCAGTCTCTAAACAAGCCACTTCTCTCCCCTGTGCCTTATGTGAAGAATGGAAATTGGAGAGGTACCTCCATACAACAAAGATTAAATAGTAAATTTTAAGGGGCCAAGAATGAGCACTAGCCTATTTTTGTCTCCAAATGTAGCCTAGGCTCGGTGTTTAGATTATAGGTACAAAGTTGTGAGAATTAAAAAGTAGAAAAAAAAATCAGTGTGTGATTATTCAGCTGTTATGTACCATCAAGTCAACTATGACTCATAGTGACCTTATGGACAGTAGCTCAGAATCTTGCTCTGTCATAAGTCTAGCTCACAGGCTCTGGCATACCTGCCCCCATGGCCACAGTCACTGTGTCAGTTTATCTCCTCCAGGGTCTTCCTCCAGTACTGTACCTCCACCTTTCCAAGCATAATGTTCTCCAAGGACTAGTCCATCCTGGCAACATGCCCAAATTATATGAGGAGGAACTTCAAAATCCTTGCCTCCAAGGAGCAACCTGGTTTCAGCCTCTTCAGAGCAAACCTGTTTGTTCTCTTGGTGGTCATGATACTCTTCTCCAGCACCACAACTCAAACCATCAATTCTTCTTTTGCCATCCAGTTATAACCATGCCTTAAATTGAAACATCTAGGTCAGAAGCAATAGCCTGGTCTCTTGCTCCAATGGAACAGATTTTTTTCCCCCCAGAAATATATTGAAATTTAATAGTAACATTTTAGAGGAGACAGGATTCACTTTTAAAGTGTACTTTACACATATTTCCCATACATTCTCTTTATGACATACTACTGGAAATAGGAAATAATTACCTTTCAGAAGTGCATCCCTTGCATAAAGGAAGTTTACACTGTGGGATTTTTATATACTACTGAGCGGATTTGGATAGTAAATCTATAGGACAGAGTAGAACTTCCCTGAAGGGTTTCCAAGGCAGAAATCTATGGGAGCAGATTGCTAGGTCTTTTCTGCCTGTGGAGCAGCTAGTGGTTAAAACAGTAGACTTTTCAGTTAGCAGATGGGTGCTTTAACCACTGTGCCACCAGGTGTCCCTTACAGACTTACTCTTTAAATTTTATCTGTGTGTAAAAATTTTTAAAGATGAAGATAAAATTGGAAAAAAGTACATACTTGAACAAAGAAAGTCAAAGACACATGAATAGAGTTGATCCAAGATTAATGGATGTCAACCTCATCTTCCACAATCCTGAAACCAGAAGAACTAAGTGATACAGAGCTACCACTACCAATTTCTCTGAAATAGATAGCATTAGAAGGTCCTGAGATGAGTGGGAACAAAAGCCAAAAGTATAAAAAAACCTGGCTTTCTGGTCTGAACAAGTCTAGTAGAACCTCCAGGACTGTAGTCCTTCATCACTCTTCAGGCCAAGAACTCAACCCAACCCCATAGGATCAACCTTCAGTCAAATAAGTCAGTCTGTAAAATGAACAACACTAGCAGGTATGCTATCCTTAGACTAAACAACCACTTTAAGTCAAAAGAGTAGTATTTTTCTCAAGGACAAAGTTCAGAAGGCAGTAACAGGAAAGAAGAAAGAAATGGAAATCAGGAATACAAGGAGAATGTGGGGTGAGCAGTGTTATATTGTGGTGGGCATTGTAATCAATTTTAGGAAACAAAATGTATATACATTGCTGAATGGAAATCCAATTTGTTCTGCAAACTTCCAGCAAAAGAGTGTGTGAATGTTGATTGGAAAACTGATCTGCTCCATAAGCTTTATCCAACTCATAATTTAAAAGTTAAAAAACTAAAATTTTACAAAGTTAAAAACATAAAGGGACAACAACTAACACTAAAAAAAAAATACATTCTTCATGAAGTCACTGTTATTAGGTGCCATCAAGTTGTGTATGACTCATAAGGACTCTATGAACAACAGATATGAACCCTAGCCTATCTTGTGCCATCCTCACACTTCCTGACACACTCAAGCCCACTTCAGCAGTCATGGTGTCAATCCATCTAATCGAGGGTCTTTTTCCCTTTCAACAGCCCTCTACCTTCCTAAGTATGATGTCCCTCTCCCAAGAAATAGCCTCTCCTAACAACATGCCCAAAGTATACGAGATGAAGCTTTGTCATCTTTGCCTCCAGGGAGCCCTTTGGCTCTCCTCTGTCCAAAACATATCTGTTCTTTTGGTAGTCCATGGGATAAGTCGGTACTCTCTCCAACACCACAACTCTAACTAGAAAAGAGTGCCATTCTCAAGAAAGGTGATCCAACAGAATGTGGAAATTACCAAACAGTATTATTAATATTGCATGCAAGCAAAATATTGCTGAAGATCATGCAAAAATGGCATTAACAGAAAAGACCTAGTTTGTTGGGTAACACTGGGTTGCAAAAGATCCACAGTTGGCCTTCCAGCAGGTTTTCAGAAGCAGTTAACTGCAGATTGCTCAACAGAACTTCTTAAAACTAGGCCACCAGAGTTCCCCAAAACAGTAATAGATAAAGCTACTTAGCCAGTCCTTGAGAGGGTGAAACCAGGCTGCTCCTTGGAGGCAAGGATTTTGAAGTTCCATCTGACATACTCTAGCCGTGTTGCAAGGAGGGACCAGTCCTTGGAGAGGGACGTCATGCTTGGAAGGGTGGAGGAACAGACCAAGAGAGAAAGACTTTGGATGAGATGGATTGACTCAGGGACTAGGGTAATGGGGTAAGTGTGTCAAAGACAATGAAATTGGCTCAAGACACAGCAGGTTTCAGGGCTGTTGTACAAAGGATCACTGAGTTGATGGCACGTAACAGCCAGTCAGCTCTGGTCCTTCATTAGAAGGCAGTAGGATTCATTTGAATTTTCCTGGCATCTGTTCAGACCTGTGGCTCAGACCATATTATCAATGCCCATTCTCTAATGCTTTGCTAATCTGTAGTACATGGCAGTGAAAATTCATCTGAGGTGAGGTCTGTAGTTGTTGAAGTGCTTGCTGAGCACCGACTCACAGCTGACTCTCCAGTGGATTTTCAGAGGCTGTAAATCATATGGGGGAAGAGACTGCCCATTTCACATGACTTTGGGTTGACAGTGTAACTAAATGTCCAGTAACTTGATCTTTCCAATTGTCTAGCTCTAAAGAGAGCTTGTTGCTTAATGTCTGGAAGAAGACTGTCAACTTCTGCTGGTATCTGCAGCCTGCATGCCCCTGCCATCTACCCATGGCTCTGTTCTGGAGGAATAAAAGCAGAATATTTCTTTCATCCAACAAATATTTTGCACATTTTCCATTTTGTGCCAGTTGCTGTTCTAGGAACAGAACATAATGGAGTGAACTGCCCACATGGAGAGTCTATTTTAATGAAAATAAAGCCCAGTAAAGGTATTTGTTTTCCCCAGTCACTATGCACCTTCTAAAGTTGACTCCTGGAAGACAGTGACAGTGGCAGCTGTCCTCCTCTTTGGTTTGAAAGTTGTTCTCAAAAGACCAGCATTCAGGCCAGAGCCTTCTGCCTGAGCGTCTGTAGATGATGGAGTGAGCCTGGAGCCTTGCACTGAGCACTCTCACATCAAGACCCAACTGGGCTACTATTTATAAGCCTTAGCTTTTGTTGTAAGCCATTTAGCCCTTCACTCAAGTAATGTTAACACTGTATTGACCAAGTCCCTCCACATTAATCATGTAAGTTACGTCTAGTGATTTCAACCTCAGCCTCTGGGGCATCAGAAGGTGCCCAAAATGGTAGGTGTCCGGTTGTCTCATACCAACTTAGTGAGGCAGAGACTCCATCACCTGTTGACAAAAATGAAACAGATTTCCCTGAACAGTTTCTCAAAAATCTATGACCCTATAAATTGGGGCTAGATAATGTCATTCACTTTGATCTTACTGCTCTAGTTCTGGGCATGTAGACCAGAGCTGCTTCCTTGATGGCTGTCAGACAAGGGTACCTGCTTTTATAGAACTTGACCCAAGGTTTCCAGCCCATAAGTAGAATAAAGAACAAAAGAGCCCTCTTTGGTATGGCCCTCCCACCTCTTTTACCTAAGAGAAATGTTGCAGATACAGGCTTGATAGATCTTGGCTCTCAGATTTCATGAAAGGGAAGATTAAGGTTAGTTTGAGCTGTGTGGGCTGAGCAGTTAAAGCCCTTGTAAAAGCCGGCAGCAACTTTTCATCTTGTTAAAGCTGGGGAGTTGGGGGAAGGTACCTGTGTCATTTTCTTCATAAGGCTGATTTAATTGTTGCTAGTCGGTGTAAGTTGGTTGGTAATGTCTTCCTCCAGAAAGATACTTTACTTCAGAGTAGGCATCTTCAGTCTTTACTAGAGGATTCAGTAGGAAAATTGCAGGTACAAGTTATTAAGTGAGCTCTCAGTACAGCTTCCTCTTTATAGTTTCTGCTTGAGGTTTGCTGGATGAATATGAAATTTCTCCAACTAAGTTAGATTTATACAAAAGTGAATGCTCACAATTACTGCACCCAACCAGTTTAATTCTTAGGGCTACAAAGGTGGTCTTTTACAGTGCAAGCTGCAAAAGCAAAGCCCACATTGATATGAATGAATGGCAGCAGGCACTGAACAACACAGCACAAGCTAAATGTGAGGCTGCTCTGGAAGGCAAACACAAATGACTAACCCTGACCAAAACATGTGTGGCTTGCACAACTCTGCTCTATTGGGTGCCCCAGAACGTTGGGAGTAGCTTTTGCTGTAGTGCTGGCTGTGTCTCTCACTTAGCCAAGGGAATGGGGCCCCTGCAAAGCTGTACTCCAGAAAGCTCTGTCCAGGTTTTTGTCCTAAACTGCTTTCTCACTTCTCTGGGTGGCTGTGGACCACAGCCAGACCATCATGTATGGCTGTCGCTTCCCCTTAATCAGCTGTTCTAAACCTTGCTATATTTACTAAATTATCTTTTATGACTATGTTCTACTTCTATGACAGAAACAGAAAACTGTTATTTGAAGTGTCCCCAAAGGACTAGGTACATAGAAAGGGCCCTTTGCTATTTTATGGTCCCCTCATTCACTGCCCAAGTCTGAACACTCACAGACAAATGCTGCCTGGAAAGAGGCTCCCATGCTTGGACTTTAAGGTTCCATTTTTCTGATGCTTATGTTGTCTCTTACAACTTGGTCCTGAGGGGTAATGCATTGATCAGTCAGTTCTCAAGCTGTTCCTACAAAAGTATACCCAGCCCCTATCCAAGAGCTGATATGTACAGACCGACAAAAGCCAGGTAGAGTAACTTTAATAGATTGAATCATCAAAGCACTATTGACAGACACCAAGATTGGCTTCCTAGCTTGTCGGCCCTTTGCACCTATCATGGCATTGACTTTTTCTTCACTCTGAAGGGAATTTTCCTATTAGATGTTCCTGGAAATCTTCATCCTTACAACTATAACCTTATGTGGCCATACAAAAAATGTCCTGTAACCAAACCCACTCCAATACATTAAGACCATCAACTTGGGTTTTCTGTGAAGGTGATGTTCTAAGCCTTTATAAAGCCAAAATCTGTGACAAAGGGGTGTGTGTGTCTAGATTCTTGCCCAGCCCAGCCGGGTTATTATTAGGCCAAGCAAAAATGGGTTTACTAGAAAAGGATGCCTCCGATTCAGAATGGCATAGTAAGTAAACAGCTTTTTTGCTTTCTCTACCCAAGCTCCAATGCAAAAACAAAATCTCCCAACTCAGTTTTGTAAAATAACTGTACTGAGAGCCCAGTTAAGAGCAGCATGCTTCTCTGCAATTGACATTCTCCTGCAGCTAGTCCAATCCAGCTGATGAACCTGGTATTCTTGGCAAAAGGTTTTGTTTGTAAAGGGGAAAGGGAACAAGGCTAATGTATCCTTTGGGGCTTCAGACAGGAAGCAGCAAAACCAACCCTTTGCTCTCCTGAGGTCTGCATTAAGTGCTCCCACGTTTGCATTTCAGACTTCAAAACACTACCTCCCTCATTCTAGGAATGACAAGCACCAGATGGCTTCCTGTTGGGAAGGGATGGCTAAGGCTGGCAGTCTTAAGAGGATCCTTCCAGTGACTGGCTCTGATCCTCTCTGCAAGTTCCCTAAATGACACTCTTATCTTGTAAGATTTTAGGCAATGGGCTTCAATCTATTAGAGATTGTGAGGGTGTGGTTCAGACTATTCTTTCTTCATAGTGAGTCAACTCATTGTCACCTAACAATTATCACTTTCCCAAAAACCCACAAGACCATCACCAACCACTACCATAGGAGACTTTTCTAACTAGCTAAATTACCTAGTTTCCCTCAGTAGAGTTCGTTGTTTTTATTAAGGTCATCCCAAGTATGTAATTGCAGAAATCACTGATAAACGTGTAAGAGTGCCAAATCTTAGCATTGAGGTAAGAATACCATTCTTTCTGAAAGTCAGTCTGTGCATATTTTTCAGCCAAGTATGAGTCCTCCTTCTGCATATCAAAAAGGAAACTTGGAGTATGACCTTCCCAGCTTGATTTTTAACTCTCAAGGAGCTGATGCTGCTGACTGAGGGAAAATCATGTACTCAACAATGTTTGTAAAAGGGTAAGGCTTAACTCTATATTGCCAATTATTAACTTAAACAAAACTTTAAGATGTTCTTGTTAAGATTGTTTTATAAATGGCTATAGTGATTGCAGTATGGAGAAGCTGACTAGCATACCAATTTCTTTGTTGAATTTAGAGGGGAGAAAAGTTAAGCTTTAACAAAAAACAAACAAACAAACAAAAAAATTTTAAAAAAAATCAGTATCTGCTATCATATTCCAGAACTAAAGAAAATATTTTCCATCTACCTTATGATATATAAATTCTTTCCTTAATATATGGGAATTAAGACCACCACTCTGGGATAAGGCTCTGTCCTATGTACAATTGAATCTACCTATGGTAGTTTTTTCATTACATACATAAGAATTCCCATATAACTGAATTTTCTTTGGGACTGTACTGCTGAATACAGTTTAAAAAAAAAATGTAATAAATACTAT
Organism: Elephantulus edwardii; assembly: GCF_000299155.1. Classification (NCBI taxonomy): domain Eukaryota; kingdom Metazoa; phylum Chordata; class Mammalia; order Macroscelidea; family Macroscelididae; genus Elephantulus; species Elephantulus edwardii. Next base: position 12,307,307 of record NW_006399814.1, read on the forward strand.
CAGGACAGATATGACCCTTCCGCCTAGAAAATGGGAGAAAATGAGAACTTCTAAGTACCGTGGGCACAATGAAAAATCATGCTTGAGTCCCAGGGTTAATGAATACAAAATGAATAAAACAGCTGACAGAACACTGTTACTGAGCAAAACTAGACTGTTGCTAAACATTGCGCCTTTAATAGCTTCCTTCCCCATTTAGCTAAGAAAAACGTCTTTATCAGTTCCAAGAGATTATTTAAATTCAGGAAACCTGTGTGTCTCAGGTGGAGAGAATGGGTTTCCCAGGAAACCTATCTCTGTGTGTATGTGTGAGCTGGAGAGAATGGGTTTCCAGACAGATGCAAGGATTTCCAGGAAAGGGTAGGGGGGGAATCTAGTCTTGGTAAGTCACAGCCCTATGTATCAAAGACCAAAGAAACACTCTCATAGCCAAGCTTGTGTAGACTAAAAAATGTGGGGAATAGTAGACAAGAAAATCTTTTCACTGGATAGATTTAAGTCTGTATGTGACTTGAAATCGAAAGTATTTTCAAAAATTGGGATGATTAATGATTAAGTTCAGTAGAATTTCCAAAAATTAAGCTCAATCCCTTATACTCTCAAAGAATACTTCTTGTTATGCGCCATCAATCAGAAACGACTCATCGCTGAATGGAGCAGCTGACTGGTGATCTGAACTGCATACCTTTGGGTTGGCTGTGCAGCTCCTTACCATTAGACCACCAGAGCTCCTCAAAAGATACTACTGCTGCTTTAATGAGCTGTTGAGCCGACTGTTATTCACAGCAACATTACAAACGATCAAAAGATGTTACTAGTTTTTGGTGTGATGGATTGCTTTTATCAGGTTCTTCTCACCCGTCTCACACAGATTATTGTTATGTGCTGACTCATAGCTGATCCACCAGCAGGTTTTTATAAGCTGTAAACTGCAGGAGTGGAGACTGCCCATCTTCCGTCCATGGAGCAAGTGGTGTTTTTAATTGCCTGCCTCTGGGTTAGCAGGGCAAATCCTTACCCCCTAGACCATCAAACCATCTAAATTACTGAGGAAGACGACACTAAAAGGCACTTAGGGCACTGTTGTGGGAGTGGGTCTATACTAGTAAGAGAGGAATATGGAACCCTAATGAGGGGATTTTGTCAGTTTTGCTATCCCACGAGGCTCGAAATTAGCCACCTAAGACCACAAAGGGTAGAACCTCATAATTACCAACAGGAGCTGAGAGTGACGCTTCCCCTGGACCCAGGGTGCCTGAGGTGAGATGCTCCTAGACTTGGAGACAGTAAAGTGTACACCGCAACACTGGAGACAGCACCTGGTGAGAAGCAGTGGCAGCAGAACCAGGAGACTGGAGCAAAACAGTGCATTGGGCTTCCTGGCCTACAGAGGTGGTTCCAAGTAGGTGTAGACCCACAGAGCAAGAGTTTAGCAACTTTGAGGAGCTGATTTCCTAGTGTGGAAGGGGTGTTTCTCTGGGCCCTTACTGGTGGAGTTAAAGAGGTTTGTGACACTTGGCTTGTCAACAAGCACCGCTAAGAAGCTATACTGACTGGAAAAACTGTATATTGAGCTCCTGATCCTAATTTGGAACCTGCAATTTCCCTAATAAACCCTATAATCAAAGCACTGTTTCTGAGTTCTGTGTAACCACTACAACAAATTATCAAATCCAGCAAAATAGAAGAAAGTATGGTGGGAGAGGCTGTGGTATCAAAACTGATAAGTTGGATGAATTAGATATGCCTGATCTCTGCCTCACAGCAATCAGCTGATCTTGACTTCTCTCCTTATGAAGTCAGAGGTCAAATGCTTACACCACTATATTTATTTATAGGTTAAATAAACCAGAGTACTTAGTTCAAATCCCAGCTCCATCATTTAGCAGGTTCACCTTAGGCATGTTACTTCCTCATAGCTGAAATACAACAGCACTTCTATCTCATAGGGTTATTGTGAGTTAAGGTTCTGGATATGACAGCTATTGTTAGGGGAATTATTTACCACACATACATTTAAATTTTAACAAATTCAACTATACAAAAAAAGAAGTTTCTGTTTTAGCCTCTTACCACATCATAAATTAACCTATTGTTTAAATGTTATAATTTTTCATATAACATAATCTTATAAACTGAAGGTTTACATCTGGTACTCAGCCAAAGAAATAGGGATCTATTCCAAAGCTAAAGGAAAGGTTGGGAAAGGGCAGTGTTTGAGAGATGGGAGCATCCTAAGGACTTCCTCCAAGAGGAAAGTGAATTGGTACTGAGAGTTGCTGCATACACTGATCACGGATCTCTCTGCAAAGTGACATGTTGTATGTATCTAACAGTACCTAACAGGTCCCAAGCAAAGAGAAAAATTAGGTTAAGGGTAACAATGGATGTTGAAGCAGTATCTCAAGAGCATTTAATGAACTAAGAGAGTCCTCACAGATACTGTGAAGTCAGTCATTGGGGTAAATATCTACAGAAACTAATTTGGCACAGAACTAAACTATAAAACATAACACATTTAATACGACCAAAAAAAGTACCTTTAAAACAAAGCATCTTCCCCCCCCCCATGATTTCAGACAGTAAACTCCTCTTTGAATCAAAGATCAGTACTTATCCATTTCATTGTTACATTCTGATTAATGAACAGAAGTAGTATATATTGCCATCCTGTATAACCCAGTCTTCCAAAAGAGAAAAGGCTAACTTACTCTCTTAAACTAGTATTGGTTTGACAAGAAACTCTTGAGGTTTTAATAGTAGTTAAAATAGCGGTTTTAACTAGTTAAAGGCTTTACAAGTGGTTCAATAATATTTACTAGAATATTTTCCATTTTCTGTTCTATTCCAAGGGCATGGGATAGCTTGGCTTTAGCTTTCCACAATACTGTATTTTAAATTTTTCCAATAAACTAAATTCAGTACAATTTTATTCAGTTTAGGAGATTTTAAAAAAAATCCAAAAAAAAAAAATCTCCATAAAAGAAAGCAATTCAACAAATCCTGTTAAACATTTTCTCAGAATAAACAGGCAATTGCATTAAAAGGCAGTTTTCAAATGTGTATTCCAGCATTTCTTGCAAACATCTGCCTTGCTCACGTTAATGCAACCAATCTTATTCACGGCTAATAATGTGGCATGTATTTCTGGTAAAGTTTATAGTCTGACTTAATCAATCAGAAACTTTTAAAAGATACTTTCAATCAACAAAATGAGTTGCAAGAGCTCTTTGTTCATGGTGGATATACTCACTGCAAAAGGTACAGCTGAACAACAAGTAGTGCATGAAGAAGCCGTAAGAAATGGCCTAAATACAGAACTAGACAGAATCAAACCAGTTATGTATATAATAGCTCAAGTATGACTAATATAGGTACATTCAAAATGAAGTATGAAATTATAATTAGTGTTTACACTTAAATTTGACTAAATTTCTTGATAAAATAGAAATCCATCCTCTTAAAATTGGAAATGAAACTATCATCAGTTAATGAAGAGCTAGAGACTTATTAACCCCTCCTATACAGACAAGGAAATAAGTGACAAAAGTCTCTTGCACTGAAGTTATGTATTTTAACAGCTTTACATGTAATATTCATATATAAAAACTTTAAGTGCTTTTCTCCAATTTAAAAATCTAAAGAATTCAAAAATAAGGCATTCAATATTTGAAAAAAGTACAGATTTACAAAATGTGTATATTCTGTCATGAAAACTCCACACCAACATTATACACTTGGAAAAAAATACAAACAGGATATATTACAAATTTATGTAGCAATAACTTAGTTCACACCATGCAATAAAAAGTACATTAATCAAGATACACAAGCTTTTGTAGGTTCTAAACTGAAAGACTTTTTTTTTCTTTTTTTTCTGCAGAATCCTTAAAACCTGTGGCACTTAAAATTTGTTAGCCTTTCTACTGAGAGGTAAATTATACACAACAATGATGAAAAAGATTAACAGACCAGTTGTCTATTACGAATCATTCCAGCTTTGTTCAACAATGGCCGAAACTCTTTTCTCATATTCTCGTTTGTTTTCCTGATAAAGCTGCGCTGCCTGGCTATTGGCTGGACTGTTTGGATTTGGTTCATCCAACAAAGACTAGAAGAAAAAAAGAAGAGAAAAAAGAGTTGCAGATTTATTCTTCATGCCAGTTCAAAAAACTCCAACACACTGCCAATGAGTTGGAGGTTCATAGCTGACTCCCCAGGAGGGTCTCAGAGAATGTAAACTGAGCAGGAGAGTCTTACTTTCTCTGGTGGAGCCACTGGTGGATGCCAGTGAAACGCCACCTTTCAGTTAGCAGTGCAAGACCCTGCTGTCTATGTCATTAGAGCTCCCCACACCCTTTTTTTCTAGGAGGTTGGACACTGATACAAAATAACAAATGAGTATTTCTTAGAAATTTTTAGGTCTAAATACTTTCAGAAGTAACACCAAACAAGACTAGAAGAGGATTCTGACTGATAACAAGCCTCAAAACAAAGAGCTCTCAATTACCTTATGATTTCTGTTTCAAAGAAATCCAAATAGTATTTTGTTGAATACTGACATTTTCATGAACCAGAAAATAATTGTGTTAAAATAGCAACTAACAATTTTCAGAGTTAAACTCTATTATTGTGATTACTTCGAAAATGTCTGGTAGTATTGCGTGGAATGGAATTCCAATAATGGAATCTCCATTAATCAACAAAATTTTAATGTCTATACATACAGAGTTGATGCCTTTGAGCTGTGGTGCTGGAGAAAAGTATTGAATATACCCTGGACTGCCAAGAAAACAAACAGATTCATCCTAGAGAGGGTTAAACCAGGCTACTCCTTGGAGGCAAGGATTCTGAGGCTTCGTCTGACATACTTTGGACATGTTGTAAGGAGAGACAGGTCCTTGGAGAGGGACATCATGCTTGGGAGGGTGGAAGGACGCCACAAGAGGGGAATACCCTCTATGAGGTGGATTGATTCAGTGACTGGGGTAATCTGGATGGGTGTGTCAGAGGCAGTGCGACTGGCACAGGATAGAGCAGGGTTTAGGGCTGCTGTACATAGGGTCGCTATGAGTCGCACATGACTTGATGGCATATAACAACAACAACATACATACATACAAGCTTGGAAGCAAGAGTGGCATCCACTTCCTAAATAACATGCCTCTGGAAACCCTATGAGCTATGATAAATGTCAACAGTTGCAGAGGGCCTGCAGGCCTTTTGTTCATAGGTTCGCTATGACTTGAAGGCAATAAACAACAACAAACATACAAATGCATACCTAGCAGTGAAAGAAAATGGGAAAGCTGAAAAGAATGGATTTTAAATGACAGTATTAAAGAAGTGTGATAAGCAATTTTTTTAAAAGTCAAAACCAAAATGTTAGATCTACTACTCTTAAATCTACATAACTAAAACATTTCTCATCCTACTCCTCCTCCAAAAGTCATTCAAGATCAACTCTTTGGCAACTTCCCTTAAAAAGCAGAACAAGCTTGACCTGATAATACACTTCACTCACACATGGAAAGATACTCTGGACTTAATACAATGTGCACAATGAAAAATCAGTTGAAAATTACTGGTTCTTGAGTTCCAGTACTGGGTACCTGGATGCTAGAAAGTTATTTTGCTCAACAGGTCTTTAGCTTACTATTAAAAAGCTGTAGCCCAAAGAATCCTAACACACACTTACCTGAATTGATGTTAAGATGGAAGATACATCATATGTTGGACTCCATCGGTTCTGAAGGATATCTAAACATATGCTACCATCAGCATACACTGCAAAGACAATACTAGAATTGGTTACATACTAACTTTTCCTTGTACATCATTATCACAAACAAATGACTGACCAAGTCACAGGTTTGTTGTTTTGGCTTTTTTTTCTCAGTTGCCATCTCACTCAGCCATCATTTTACTCCTGTGTCAAAACCTGTGTTCCGTCTTCTAGGTTGCAACACCCCCATGA
>NW_006399814.1:12313708-12315462 GCF_000299155.1 Elephantulus edwardii
AAAACAAAACCTGTGTTCCCCAACCCTGCAGGGCCTGAACCTCCCAGGACAAGCTCCATACTCAGACTTTCGCCAACCTGCCCTAGAATCCTGTGTCCTTGGGGCAGGCAGCCAGCAGCCACAATACTATGCCTTTTTGGCTCTCCCACTGCCATATTACTCAGCCACCATCTTCCTCAGCTGCCATCTTACACAGGTGCTGTAAACCCTGGTTCAGGACTCCACTCCAAGTCAGAGGCTTTAAATATTAGGTTATACCTAAAGCATCTCATCTTTTTGTGTTACTTGAAAACCATGCTTAAAATTAAGCTCTCTCTTTATAACTTTTTATCAGGAGAGGGAGTGAAAATTTTTTAACACACTTCACAGAGTAATTCTGTTTAAATGTTTATATTTCTTAAAAGTGTTAAGTATAGCCCCTGAAATACTGTTTTATTATATAGAACTTCCACTCCTAGAAATTATTCTAAGGAAATAATTATGGAGAGTTAAACATAACAAATTACCTTGTGTTTCAAGGAGGCAATTGGCTAAATAAATAATGGTCTACATGTATAATTAATACCAACATGGCCACCAGACATAATGTACATCTGATGGCCTAGTGGTAAGAAACTGCGCTGCAATCCCGAAGCACGTGGTTCAAATCCACCAACTGCTCTGCAGTTAAAGGATGGACAGTCTCATGCCCTGTGATAAACTGCCTCTGAAAACCCACCAGAGGGTCAGCTATGGCTCAGTTCTGACTTGATGGTACTCAACACCACCACAACCCTATATTTATTGACTTGGGAACACACCCAACAATGTATGACCTTAAAAATTAAGTTTTCACTTTTTGGTAAAATTTCATATGCAGAGATTTTCATTTAAACCATCTGCAGTAACAAAAATATTTGTTAAGACTAGATGTCAAAAGATGTTTTGAAAGAACTGGCTTAAAATAAGGCACCAGGAATTGATGGTATACCAAATGACATATTTCAACTAATAGATGCTGCCCTAGATGTGCTCACCAAGTTGTGCCAAGAAATCTGGAGGACAACCACTTGGCCAACTGATTGGAAGAGATCTATATTTGTTCTCATTCCAAAGAAAGGTGATCCCAAAGAGTGTGGAAATTATGAACAATGTCATTAATACCACATACAAGCAAGATTCTGCTGAAAATTATCCAAAAACGACTGGAACAGCACATCAACAGAGAACTACCAGAAGTCAAGCTGGGTTTAGACAGGGTTGTGGTACTAGGGATATTATAGCTAATGTTAGATGGATCTTAGCTGAAAGCAGGGAGTACCAGAAGAATGTCTATATTTCATTGATTATGCAAAGGTGTTTGACTGTGTGGATCAGAACAAACTGTGGCTGACTCAGAGAAGAATGGGAATCCTAGAACACTTGATTGAGCTAATGTGAAACCTATATATACTTGGACCAGGAGGCAGTCGTCAGAACATAGCAAGGAAACACTTCATGGTTCAAAATTGGGAAGGGTGTACACCAGGGATCAATCTTTATGCAGAACATATTATTAGGAAGCTGGGCTGTGAGAGGAGAAATGTGGCATCAGGATTGGAGGAAGACTCATCAACAATCTGCGTTATGTAGATGACACAACCCTGCTTGCTGAAACTGAGGAGGCCCTGAAACACTTGCTGTGGAAGGTCAGGGAATGCAGTATGGATTGAGGCTCAATATCAAGACAACAAAGATTCTCACCACTGGGCCGATTGGTAGCATCATGATAAATG
>NW_006399814.1:12315962-12317252 GCF_000299155.1 Elephantulus edwardii
GGACAGCACAGGAGAGGAATACCCTCTGTGAGATGGATTGATTCAGTGACTGAGGTAATGGAGGTAGGTGTGTCAGAGACAGTGAGATTGGCACACGACAGGTCAGGGTTTAGGGCTGTTGTACATGGGGTCACTATGAGTCACAGGCAACACGACAGCACATAACAACAACAGATGTCAAAATGTAAAAACATGAGTTTTTAACATTTATAATCTGGTTTTTGTACTTCTTTTATCGTTGTTGTTGTTGCTGACTGCCTTCAAGTCAGGCCCGAAACCCCTCTACAACTGTTGATATTTATCAGAGTTCACGATGGCATATTATTTAAGAAATGGATGGCAAAACCCAAAATACTTTTTTAAAGTGTCTTAAAAACCAGAGAGGCTTTTTCCTCCTCTTGGATTGATTATATGAAAAATATAATGCTTATTACCCATTTGTGATAATATGCTTCTGTAAGATTAATTTCTAGATGTTAAATACGGTGTTCACAAAGGGTAAATGCACTTCTGTTTTATGTGCTGTTGTTAGTTTTAAGTCAGTTCTAACTCACAGTGAGCCCATGTGTGCTGAACATAACCGTGCTCCACAGACTCTAAGGCTTTTAGAAGCAGACTGCCAGGCTTTTCTTTCAAGGCACACTGAGTGGGTTCAAATCACCAATCTTTCTGTTAGTGGAGAATATATAGAGTTGTACCACCACAAAGCCCTTTAAATATTACAGTTATTGATAAATTGAAAGATTAATAAAGAAAGGCAAACTATACTACATAAAAATAGAAGGCTTTCTTGGGAGAAGTTCAAATCACACCTATGTTCTGTTATTCGTAGGCCCTTGCCCCTCTATATGTACCCTCTGGGCAATCTTACTTAGCCATGTACTTGGTACTCTAGCCTAGATTTCTCACTTTCAAAATATAGACAAACTGAAAACAAATCACCACACTACCACTAGCAGATTCTAAGGAATCTGCTTAGGAGTAACTACATTATTAATAACCAGGAGACCTTCTAAGAATCAAATCCCTATGCACATCCAAAAACTTCTCCAACGGGGTAAAAAGGGAAGGCACAGACTGGGAAAAAGTATTTGGTGATGACATGCCAGACAAAGGACTTATATCTAGAATTTATAAGATACTTGAGCACCACAACAAGATAAACAATCCAATTGAAAAATGGGCACAGGATATTAACAGACACTTCACCAAAGAAGACATTCAGATGGCAAACAAATACATGAAGAAATGTTCAAAATCCCTAGCTCTAAGAGAGATGCAAATCAAAAC
>NW_006399814.1:12318147-12340912 GCF_000299155.1 Elephantulus edwardii
CCTATCTCACAGGAGCATCAAAGTAGGCCCAAAGAGGAAATAATTTCAGTAAAATTCATGCATGTATAATTTAAAAGTTTTGAGCCAGACTGTTAATAAGAATATATACCAAAGTAAATTAGAACCTAAATGTTTGCCAATGTGTGAATGAATGGATAAACAAAACGTGGTATAGTCATACAATGGAACACTATTCAATTATGAAAAGGAAAGAAATGCTAACTCATGCAACAACAAGGATGGACCTCTGAAACGTAAGTGTTGTTGCTCTGTGCCTTAGAATCACAAGTCTGTAATGCTGTTACAGAAGCTAGTTAGCTGCTGCCTATAAAGGTAAGAGGTTTGAGCCCACTACCCACTGTGCAAGGTAAAGATGAAACACATTGTGTCCAGGAAGAGTTCACCCTATTCAACGTGGCAAAAAGCCTCCACTCATTTCTACAGGACTGTAAGAGTTTAAACTGATTCAATGGGAGTGGGTTTGATTCTGGTGTCTTTTAGAACTAGCTACAAAAGTCTGATATTGCATGATTCAATTTATAGAAGTACTCAGAACAGGAAAATATTTAGATAGAATATATTTTTGGTGGGGAGGAGGAGGAGCAAAGAAGCAGCTTGACAGAAATAAGCGGTAGTTAAGCGGTATGGATTGTGTTAATGTATGTACAACTTCAAAAATGGGTTAAAAACTAAACAGTGTAATTTAAATGAGTGAATAGAGTATGTGAATCATACCTCAATCTTTTCTAAAAAGAAGAAAATGAAATAATTTTAAAAATAGGAGGGAAAAAAGAAAGCCTTTTGAAATCAAAGGTCAAAGAAATAATCAAATACATTGTTTCCTGATAAATCTGTTTATACCCTTCTTGCACATTGTACAGTCTATTCCATTTTTACTTATACTGCCTTACTACAGTTTATTTGAGCTGATTCAAGATCAAGCCAGATACATCTACAATGGAGTAAGTGCTAAGATGGGAACTGCTCAAAACAGAAACTAAAATCAAACCTATTTTAGTTTATATGAATCAATTAATGGAGCTGGAAGGAAAAAGCACATCACATCAATAAAGTCCCACGGACTAAATCTATTAATGGGAAGTCCCCTTGATTCCGGACACAAACACATTTTTCTCCTCTGAGTAGTTAGCTGAATGTCTGGCAGTCAACCCCTCAGAGCTCTAATACTAGAGACATAGGCAAATGCTCTCCCAGAAAGTTAACTGATGGAGAAGACCACATTCAACTGATTTTATAGAAGTCTTTCATGTGGTAGCTCTAAGTCTAGGAAAATAAAATGTTACAGAAACAAATAGCCAGAAGTCAAGAGAAACCAAATTTAATTAGGAAAGAGTCTCTCAACAACCATTTAATAATTATAAAAAACCCAAAAACTTTTCAAAGTGAAAAATTAAGACTGGCTCTTTGGAAGGAAAACGGTACTAAAAGCCTTAAAAACAATTATACTCCTAAAAATTTATTCCAAGGGAAATAATCATGGTTATCTGAAAAGAGTGACTCTCAAGAATATTTATTTATTAAAATAACAATTAGGAAAATCAACAGACACCATTAATAAAAGCATTATCAGCCATTAAAATTTATGCAAAAAATTTTGTTAAAATATTTCTTCATGAAAAAAGAAGAAATGCACAGCATGGATCTAATTTATATAAATATTTATTTGCATTTTATTAAAACAAAATTGTAAGTACTAGGCTTTTTTGTTTCTTTTATTTTCTATAGTATGTACTACTTTTAAATTAGAATTGAAACAAAAGAACTAAAAATTTTGAAGTCAGATAAGAATCTAGACTATAAAAATGTGATTAACACCCGTATGAGATGCAACAGCTTTACAAGGAGGTTCTAATAATGAAAAGGAACAAAACTACTTTCTGCCTCCAATTCATTTAAAATTCTAATCAACTGCTACTTACCATTTGGATGAAACATTTTGGATAAAAACCTAACAGTTGGTGGTTTATTTGGATATTCTTCAGAAAATTCTATTACTAGTTTAAAAGTACCTAGGTAGAAAACAAACCAAAAATTTTGTTAGTCAGGCACAACTTTCTAACCATTTATCAATGAATTCCCAACCCCATTCTAGTTTTTGTACAACTACACAAAATTATGTCTATTTTGGTTCATATTTTAGCTGTCACATGCCTGGTCTTACAGACCAACATTTTTTAAATATACATTTGTAGAACTACAAATTATTTAAGTTAAATGGGAGGGGAAGGGGTTATGAAAATCTTGAAGGGAAATGATGGACATGTGGCAAAGGACCCAAACTGGAGGGATGGGATTTATGAAAGGTATGAAAGGTCTGTTTTATCCCCACATCAATCTTATCACTTGAAAATGCCAACAACTGCTTAAATCTTAGTTTAATTGTACTATTGATTTCTGACATTTTAGTCAGTCCAAGTCAGTACTTCATGGTCATTAGATATACAGGCATTTTAACAACCATTCATTTGTCATAAAGTCAAATTATTCATTGCATAATCCTCAATTCTAATTTCAACTTCCTAAAATAATCACCATTGAAAATCTGTTTCTCTTTCTTCTTCTATTTTATCTTATTAAACCACTGAGAAGCCTTTTATTTTGAGGAATCTCAGAGAATAGAGGCTCTGCCATACAAGCTCCTGGACAAACTCTTAAGTTGGAGCTTACTCCTTAGAGTTAGTAAAAAAATCACATCATTCCAGATGCCTTTATACAGGTCTTCCCGTACTTTCTCTTTTCTTAGTTAACTTTTAAATGTAGCTTAAAAACACTAAGCAAAGCCCCTGTTCTTCTGGCCTTCAATACTATGCTAGTTTCAGACTAACCAGACTTGAGACTCATATTTAGAAGATATTTAAGAGTATTTTCACTGGTAATATATTTGGTGTAATTTAAAACTTCTACTTCTTTATCTTTTTGTGTGTGTGTGGTTGGAAATGTGAAGGCAGCGAGCCAAAGAAAAAGGCACTTTCCATTTCACATTCTAGTACAGTAATATAATAGTGATCCTCAGAAATGTGTAAGTAAATACGATCTTATGTCTAATTAGGTATTTTTAACATTTATAATTTAAGCTTTAATTACAAAATAGCTGCACATTGTAAAAATTTCAGGCAAAACACAAATACAAAGCAATTATTCTAAATCTTCTTGGTCTTAGGATCCCTTTATTCTGTTACATCATGGCTAAGCTTCCAATGTAGTCAATGAATAAAGTAAAAAAAGAGATGCATTTTTAATAGCTACTAATGAGTTTGTTATATGAGTTTACCATATTAACAGTTGTCTATTAATTTTTCTAAATGTTATTTTAATAAATACTTTCAACAGTGTACTATTTATAGTGTTTCTACCAGAAATATGACAAGGATAACCTCAAAAGCAACATAAATAATAAATGATATTAAAATAATGAAGTCTAAGTATTTATTAGTTTTACTTTCTATAGAATTTTTAAATAATTGCTATTTAATAATCAATTAAGTAAAATTCCTGAAAATGTGTGTGTGTGTGTGTACTGTCAAATTGGATCTGACTGGTACAGGAGAACGCCCCTCCTTTTCCAGCAGAGCATCTGGTGGATTCAAATTGCGTACCTCTGGGACTGCAGTGCAGCTTCTTGCCACTAGGCCACCAGAGCTCTCTTAATTCCTGAAATTTTAACAATCAGCTCTCGAGACTTAATATAAGTTGCCTCCAACATGCCACTGATTACATGTATTTGTTTGGTGCACAGGACCAAGAACTGTCTCACACTGTTCCACAGAGGTTAGTAATGAGTTCAAACTAACTTGATGGTATTCCAACACCACAAAAGCCACCTGAAGAAGTTATTACTAAAAAAAAAAAAAAATCTTAAAACCTCACTAGTATGAATGACTAGAAACCCTAAGACTCTGTAAACTTTCATTAAAATTAATTAAAAAACAAACAAAAACTCACTAGTAACTACATACACATTATAGTAACACACTGAATGAAAAACACTAAAAAGTTAGTGAGAAGTGCAACATTGTTTTACATTTTTGCAAATGTCATAAATACCTAGTTTAATAGGAGAGAGCTAGATTCTCATTCAGTATGTTGTTTGGTTGAAGTACAGAAAGAAAATCTGGTCTAACACAAATACATAATTGAAAAAGGGTTCAATATTTTAATTGAAGAGACCTAGAGTAGTGCAAATGGTTAACACATTTATCTGCCAAATGAAAGCCTGGAGATTCTAGTTCATCAATAGGTATTTTTTTTTTTGGGGGGGGGGGAGAACTTGGCAATCTAGCTTCAAAAAAAACCAGCCACTGAAAACCCTATGGAGCACATTCTACTTAGACACTTATGAAGAAAAGAATCCATGAGTTAGAGCTATTCAATCCCAACTGGTTTAGGGTTACATTAATAGCCTTTCAGAGAATTATGGATATTCTTTTTTGCTATTAAACCAAATAAGAACTGATACTTTATAAAAGATTAGTTGCAATGTGGAATCTGAAACCTTATAAATTTTTTATACTGGTATAGTAAAATTTATTGCACTTCAAATCTGAATAACCATGTTGATCTGGTATTTGTTCAAACACAAATGGTTTATAAGAATGGTTCAAGTTGCAACTCAAAGAAATGGAGAAGTACTTTTTTCTCCAGAAAAACCAATGAACTTCAGTATGCACAAGTGCTGTATGCTATACTTCCTACTCTGTAATAGAATATTAGAAAGAGGCACATATATGCACTCAAGGGCTCACTCTCTCTCATAGTTGACCCTCCAGAGGGTTTTCAGAGGCTATAAATCACATTTGAGGGGATTGCCCTGCCATCTTTTTCCCAATGAGCAGCTAATGGATTTGAAACAAAAGAAGCCACTCTGGTGTAAACCAATGTCAAAACTCACCCCAAAACACATAGTGTAATTAGGGAAAATCAAATGTCTGGTTAAAATATATAAGTCTGATGAAAATCCAACATAATGCAACTGAGTTTGATGCCAACTCATAGCAAGTTTACAGTTCCCAAGGCTATAAATCTTCACGGACCTAGACTGCCACATTGCTCTTCCTTAAAGTGGCTAGTAGGTTTGAACCTGGACCTATCATTTGAGGAATTCTATTACAAATATAATAGTTTGCCATTTTCCTGGATCCTAGTAAAGATACCTAAACTGAGATGCAAAAGATTATGCAGAACGTTAACTACGTCTATGTTCAAAGATAGTTGCATGTGAAGTTACAACACTAGGCATTGTTGACTACTACATTTCCGACCTGGGTCGGTCTACCCCTCCTTAGACAACCTGGTGGTCCCCCACTCCCAGGAGATTACCATGTTGACGCTGATGTTAGTGTGGATATCTGATCAGCACAGCCAATACTGAACAGAACTCCTGGACTCAAGAGATCCTCCAGCCTCAGCCTCCCAAGTAGCTGGGACCACAGGTACGCGCCACCATGCCCAGTGACATTAGGCATGTTTTAAGAAAAATGTTACCTCAACGTATGAACAATATAAACAACAAAAGGGGGGGAGGGAGCATGATTATTCTCCTGGTGTTTATCTCAGGACATCTTTAGCACGCTACAAGGCCATCTAAATATAAACTATTCTCAACCCAGATCCTGCCATCTAGGCTTACAGTTCCACAGCCAAATATCAACATAAGAGAAGGAACTGGCAAGAGAGGTGATCATGTTGATGTGTGGGGGGAAAAGCCTTTGTGAACTATGAATTCTCAACAGCTTTAGTTTTAATGTAGACTATTAACAGAATATGGCTTTAATTCGATACAAGAGCTACATTTTCCCTCATAAAAGCACTCTCTCAATGTCACAGAAAACATACTGAGTATAACTTACCATCTTCAAAAGGTGTTCCCTCTGGTCTGAAAACAAGAAGATTTCTGATTAAAATTAAGCTCTTCATTTTACTTTTTACTGATTATCAGAAGGGGGAAGGATTAACTCCAACAAGGAAAGAAGAGTCATTCTGACGGTCTGCAGACTTTTTAGAATATTGCCAACCATCATCTTAACTATAGATTTTCATAGACACAGACATAAAAGATGACTTATATTTTCTAAATATTTTACAGTAGTTTTCTTCATAGGATTGCTATGAGTAGTACAAGTTTCATAAAAATCTTTTCATAATAACAATAGAACCAAAGGAATTTAGTTCATAAAGTAATCATTTTGTAAATGTGTGTATTCTTAGGAGGAAAAAGTCATTATGTTTTCAATTTATATCAATAAGAGGCAAACCCATAGTCTAAGATAATTAGGACATCAAACCTAGAGTGTACTACTTGCTAAGTCACTCTTATTCAAAGTTACAAAAATTACTGCTGTCACCAAGAAAGCCATTTCTTTTGGTCTGATCTTTACTTTGCATCCATAGCCCATTTCATCATTCCTTAACAGCAACATTGAAGTTTAATTATTATTTGCAAGGTTAATTTAGAATCTCATAGGCCATCACTATAAAACATTGTTTACCTTGTTTTTTTCCTCCCCTTTTCTAGTCTTTAATGTGTTGATTGTTGAGGTAAGACAAAATCATTGACAATTTCAATCTTTTCTCCATCAATGCTACCACATCAGTCCAGCTGTGAGAATTTTTTTCTTTTGTTGAGCTAAAATCTATACTCAAGGCTGTAGTCTTTGATTTTCTGAAGCAATCACTTCAAGTTCTCTTCATTTTCAACAACTAAGGAACTAAGGTATCATTTGCATAACACAAGTTGTTGTGTTTTCTTCCAATCCTATTACCCCGTTCTTCGAAAGAGTCCAGATCTTTGAATGATTTGTTAAGTACACAGACTGAATAGGTATACAGAAAGGATAAAACCCTGCCATATCCATGTGTTAACCTTGAAAGTATGCACTGCTCCCTTGCTCTGTTTGGGCAACAGCTTCTTGGTTGGGGTATAGGTAGGATTCACAGTAGTTGAAGATCAGATGTATTGCACACGGAAAGTCTGCAGTCAGGGATCATTCCACATTACTGAGAAGCAATGAAGTAAGTCTGAAGACTAAGGTGCACCTGATTCAGGCCATGGTCTTTTCAGTCATTTGTTATGCATCTGAAAGCTGGACAATAAGGATGACAGGAGGAGAACTGATGCCCTTGAGCTGTGGTGTTGGAGATGAGTACTGAATACTGCATGGACTACCAAAAGAATGGATAGGTCTTGAAGAATGTGCAGGCAGAATGCTCTTTGGAGGCAAACATGACAAAGCTTTGTCTCACATACTTCAGGGATATTGTTAGGAGAGGCTATTCCTTGGAAAGGGACATCAATCTTAAAAAATTAGAGGGTAGGTGAAAGAGAAGACGACCTTTAATGAAATGGATTGACACAGTGACTATAACAATGGGCTCAAGTATGTCAGATTTACGAGGATGGCACAGGATAGAGTAAGAGTTTAGATCTGTTGTTCATAGGCTCACTATGAGTGATACTCCACTTGATGACACCTAACAACAGCAGCAGCAGCAGCAGCAGCAGCAGCAGCAGCAGTCTTTAATGTACACTCTTGTAATTGATGGTGTAGCAACTGAGAATCTTAAAGCATATTCCTCTGAAATTTGAATTTCTGCAATCCCTAGTTTACAAACAATGAAAGAAAAGAATGGATCAAGTTCAAGGAATCAAAAAGACAAAAAAATAACACAGATGTAATACATTAATATTTAAGAAGACAGACTGTTTCTTAAATGGCTCCAGTTATTTCACGAGAGTATGAAACATTTTCATTTAACTTCTTGCCACTGTAGTTTTCAATGTTTCTTGTTCCAAGCCTTTCTATAAAATAAAATGTAAGCAGAATACTTGCATGGTACATTTTGTACAAAATAATTTATCTTTTTCTCCTTTATTATTCCATTCCATTTCATTTCAAATGGTATTTATCAAATTAAACTAAAAATGAAGACAAAACTGTTATGTACATACATACTAAGGCACAAATAAATGCCAAAACTCTTTTCCTCATTAGTCTTGCAGATTCAGTCCTTAAGATCCTTGATTCCACCTAAGTCTTCTTTCCTAGACGTATCATTACATGCTGTCGAGATGCCTGAAACTCATAGCAACCCTATGCACAATAGCTATGAAATCTGCCCTATCCTGAGACAATCTCATCATCTCCAACAGACCAATCCCATTTCTCCAGTCACTGAGTCAATTCATCTCATCCTGGGACTTCTTCTCCTGCACTGTCCCTCCATCCTTCCAAGCATGATGTCCTTCTCCAAGGACTGGCCCCTCCTGACCTGTGCCCAAAGTATATGAGATAGAGCCTCAAAATCCTTGCCTCCAAGGAGCAGCTTGATTTCAACTTCTCCAGGACAGACCTTTTGTTCTCCTAGCAGTCCATGGTATGTTCAACACTGTTCTCCAGCACAACTCAAAGGCATCAATTCTTCTATCATCCTTAGTCACTGTTGTACAAGGTGTGCCTAATACAGGCCATAGTCTTTGCAATTACTTCCTATGTGTCAGAGAGCTGGACAATAACTAAGATAATAGACATATTACATACTCACTTTTTCAAGAATCACCACACCTATCATTTATCTTTTAACTCACCCAAATATAACTGCATTCCATTGCATGATGTTGTTTTCAGATGGTGCACCACTAACACCCACAGGTGGGTCCTCTTGCAACCTATGAATCCAGAGCAGTAACTTTAACAAATTTGAAAGCTGTTAATGAGGGCAAATGAAACACATATGTCTCCATATTATTTATTTTGGTGACAAAACCAAAAAATTTATTTTCTTGCGCTTGTGTCAAGATGGAATGAACAATATATTTGACTTAAAAAAAATTAATCAGGTCCATATACTTATGAACTACCTCTACAAACATCAACAAGGTCCAGAAAGCTCCTCAAGAATCAGGGTTGAGGCATTAACTCTTCAAGAACTGATGTGTATAAGCTGTCCTCTTGATGAGCAGAAACCCAAAAGCAAACCCCACAAACTGAGGTGCAAAAATGTTTTTTACAACATTTAATTTGCTGCTCTAAATATGTGGAGGCTGAGTCTGAAGACGAGTCCTAAGCACAGCAATGTGTGCAACAAGTGCAACACATACACACACCCTAAACGTAAACATAGGCCTGCAAAGACAATTTAAAACAAACAAACCCCACTGTTTGTTCATATTCTTTAAATCAGGAAATCCGTTGAGGAAGGAAATTTATCCCATTTGCTTCACTGTGCAATGGCTTTTAAAGTAACCTGAAGCTTCAGTGTGGTCGATTTTAAAGGTTCTACACCAACAGTCAAATAATATCAAGTAAACCAGGAGACTGAATACAAAGTCAAGTTCTTGCAACCTGAAGACCCTTGGAAAACTACCAAAGGCATCACGTGTTCAACCTCGAATTCCTAACAGAAAAGCAATGAAGAACCGCAGAAACAATGAACACGATCTATAAGTTTTATTATTTGACTCTGAGTCACCTGAGATCTACTAATTTTGAGCTTCAGAAGACTCGCACCACAGTGTATCCTCTTTTCAAGATTACCATTTACACAGATACAGATAAGCAGATATTATGTGACATGATCCTTCATCTACTAATCCACATAAAAATGGGTTTCAGTCAATTGTGTACAAATTAGACCTCGGTAAGACAGATTTTTACAGGAATTACACAGCGCTTCGCGCCCATCAAGGGTAACCGGCTAAGAGCAGCAGCTCTACTGAATGCGGTAAACTGGGCAAAGCCACATTCTACAAATGCCTCTCTTAAAGCTTTATGACTGAAGAGTTGAGAGGTTATCTCCTGAGCAGCTCATCTTTAACATTCTCCAGAAAAACGTGGCTGGTGCAGAGGACCGCACTGTGAAGTTTCCCTGTGTCTTATTTTCGCCTTTCGCCTTTCTGGACCTTCAAGTGCTCAGGAAAAGGGGCTAACTGACCTCAAAACCTCACCAAACCCTATTTACAAAGGCCAGCTCAGGGAGTATCAGGTTAGCGCCCGCCTGAGAACAGGAATGTTTCCAGAAGGATCTGGAAGACACGGAGAGGGGGTTTAGCCGGCAGAAGGCCCCGGTCACCGGCCAGTCCGCAGGCGGGGGCAGAGACGGGTTTCGGGAACTGGGTAGCAACCTCCGAACCTCGCGCTCCGGACCCCCTCTCACTACGAAAGGAATCGGGGTACCTAACCCCAAGCCCTGGCCCTCAAGGAGCTCTCGGGGCCGACGAACAAAGCTGACTGTGCTGCAACCAGGGAAAAGCCGGCCTCCTGCACTTGAGCTCGGTTTGGGGAGGCAGGGAAGGGGCGCAGGAGGACGGGGTCGGAAAACCTGGGGAAGACTTCCGGAAGCTGGTCAAAACAGGGAGCCCTAGGCCAGGCGACGGCCACCCTTTTTTGTTTGCTTTCTTTCCTGCCGAGGGTGGGGTAGGAACTGTATGGAGATTTTTCCAATGCTGTCAGTCAACAGCGAGAGAAGTAGGAGCCGAGGGTACAAGGGAGGGGTCCCGGTCTACACTGCTATAGCGTCCACTGCCCGCCCCCCTTTTAGGGTCATGAAGGGAAGATGTCCGAGGTCCCCGTCTTGCAGCTCCACAGCTTGGAAAAGGAGCGGTCAGCAGGAAGAAGGCCCTTACCGCTTAAAATCCCGCATGAGCCTCCTTCGGGCGGGGGTCGACATGCTGCCAGCTGCCCCGCGGTAAATCTGGAAGAAAAGAGTCCCGCACAACCCCCCCACCCCCCGGCGCGGCGGCCGAGTCACTGCGGGTCACCGCCGCGGCGGCAGTACAAACAACCCTGCAATGACGTCTCCCTCCGCCGCCTCCGGATCCCTCCGCCCTCCGCCAATACCACGGAGTGAGGGGAGGGGGAAAAAGCTGAGCGAGGGCGGGGCGGCCGGGAGCTCATCCTGGGAGCCTCTCAGCCTGCGCTCGGCTCATCGTGACTGCTTGAACTCATCGACAGCTTGAGGTTCTTTATGCTCAGAGACGTTGTCTTAATAGCCACTGTGACCGAGACATCACCCTTTTGTCCCCCCCCTTCTCAGGTTAGGCTCGGCCGGATGGGGAGAGAGGGACGCATCCGGGGCCAAAGATTTCAGGGAAAGGTGGAGAGATGACGTAAGATCACGTGATTTTGGCAGCGCTGTCAACAATCCATCCCGGAGGGGGAGAGGGAAGGTATCCAGAACCACGCGTCCCTATGACGCAATCAGAATAGGACACGTGGGACTGTACCCTGTCTGAGTTTCAACTTTGGTCTCTGAAGCAATTACCTAAATTTACGGGATTGAGGGAGTGGGTACACCTTTTATTAGTCTTAGGGACGGCAGTTCGAAGAGGTCATACGTGATGCAACAGTTTGCTTCCTAAATCCAGCTTCCTTAGGCTTTAAAACAACCTAAAATAATACTTAAAATCTCATTTGGTTACTTCAGTGGTTTATCACTCTGGTACATGAGGCAAGGAGGACTATTAAAGACACTTTCTTGATCATATAGTAAGTACAGCATGGTATGGTGAGGCCCACACAAAGCAAACACTCGAATGCTTCCGTTAAATTTCTGCCCTTGTTTTTTATATTTCAGATGTGGAAATTTGGGAGCAAAGATTAAAGATAGCATATAGATTGTCCACAACTTGTTTAAAATCAGAGTAAGGTTTTGTTGTCCCTGTATGACTATTCTCATTTGAGGAATTGTGTCGTCAAGAATCCACAGATTGTGTTACAGTATTGTATGTCAAGAAAAATGAGAGTGGGAAGGGTGATTTAAGAAACCTACAAATAGGATTCTGATCTGCTAGCATATATAGCTAGTACCAGATAACTAATTAGGTTTTCTATACCAGTAGAGAGATGTGTTGTAGTGCTGCTAATCCAGACGTGGCGTATAAAGAGCTAAGGCTGCATGAGGATGGTCATATCTGACCTTTACCAGATTCATAAAGGAGAACTGTCCCATCAACAGCATCAACACCACAAATCAATTCCCATGAGGTCAACGTGTCTCCCGTGTTCCTGTATCTCTTTCTACCCATCTCAACACCAATCTTATTGTTTTACTGGTTCCAAAATCTGAGGCAATAATTTACAGACCACACAGATCCATATTGGGTAAATTAAAAGGTTATAATCCAGGTTAATAGCAGAATTCAACCAAGACAGCTTTCAAAATGGCTTGCAGTCATCTCAGCATTGAGCCTTGCTGTTTAAGACCAGTGTGGCCTCCCTACCCCCACCCCTAGTTGTCCAACAGATTTGGTTAGAAGCTCTTAGCTTAGCTCTGGTTCTGTCCACAGAGGGTAGCAATCCCAAGGTAGCTCCAGTGCATGTTGGCTCTCTGGTTCTCAGCTGTTACTCTGATCCTGAAAGACAAGTTGTATTCTCTTGCTGGGTCTTTGATGGTGGGGAAGTGCTAATTCTGCTGCTGGGTCCACTCAATTTATTGGTGACACTAGCCAAACCTCTTGTGGATTTCTCATATTTCTGCGCATCAATATGACAACCTCAAGGTCAGTGGCTGGGAAAGCCATTTTGAATGATAAACTGTACATGGCACCTCTCTTAACTGTTCAAATTTGCCAGCTACCCTGCAGGAGAAAAATGGACAGTCTCCTCCAGTGTGAATTGCAGCTTCTGAAAAGCCACTGGAGTGTTAACCAAATTGCATTTCAACTCATAGTGAAATGAGCTGTTTTCTAACACAAGCAGAGATGGTGTAGTTCTGCTCTACTAGCTGCTCTAAAGAGATGGTCTTCTCCCCATTATGATTTATAGTATAAGAAACAAATGGGAGGGGCAGTCTCTAAAAGTCTTTACTTGGTGGCAGTGGGTGTGGTTTTACTTCCTTTTTTTTTTTTTTTTTAAACTAGCAAGTAAGGCTCAGATGAACAAGAAGTGTCCATCCCTGTAATGTCCTCTACTCACCAAGTTTCAAATCCACCAGTGACTCTGAGGGAGAAAAATGGGCCATCTCCTATCAGTGATATTTATAGCCTGGGAAACCTAAAGATCAATTATGAGTAATAAAATAAAAAAATAAACAACCTATTGCCTTGGATTGAAACTCTAACTCACACAGACCCTATAGGACAGCATAGAACTGCCACCTAGGGTCTCCATGTCTATAAATAGAAGCAATAGCTAGAGAGCTGTATTGTGCCAATTACTGTGCCAACAGAGCTCCTCTGGCTCCAGGGTTGTGTTTGGATTTGGGGTTCCTCCCCCCGTATGTCTTTCATTACTTTTTCCACATTTATCTGGTATTTACCAAGGTGGGGGAAATGAACTTTGCACTAGTCTTTCTCCAATTTACCTAGTTTCAAGGGTTAACTTTCTTCACATTCCAGGTACCTCCCTTTATTTAAAATCTCGAGTTCTAGATCTAGCTTTTAGTAAATTCCTTGATGATCAAATTATTGCCAGTTTCAATCAAATGGACTGACTCAATATTGACCCTATGCACAACAGATTGAAATCTTGATCTTCATAATCTTTACGAAGTTTACAGAACCCACTGTTGTTTACCGTAGAGTCAGAACAAACTCTTAGCTGATCCCCTAGTGGGTTTTCAGAGGCAGTTAATCACATGGGAGAAGATTGCCTGTCCTCCCAAGGAATATGGTGAAAATTGACCATTCTTGTGGAGCAGCTGGTGGCCTCACTGTGTCAATCCATCTCCTTTAAGAGTTGTCTTCCCCTGACCCTCCAGCTTTTGAAGCATGAAGTCCCTTGCCAGACTGGTCTGTCCTAGTAACAGCCCAAAGTATATGAGATGAAATCTCAAGATCTTTGTCGCTATCAAGCACCTGGCTACTTTTAAGATAGATTTGTTCATTCTTTTCGTCATCTTTTATATGCAATGCTGCTTACCAGTATAATTCAAAAGCATCAATTCTCTTTGGTCTTCCTTACTCATTATATCCCATACACATGCTTATGATGCTCTGTTGGCCTCATGGATAAGGAGTTGTACTGCCAACCCAAAGGTAAGCAGTTCAAATCTGCTAGCTGCTTTGAGGTAGAAAGATAGGCAATCTTCTCCCATGCAATTTACAGCCTCTGAAAATCCACTGGGCCTTAGTCAGTTCCTCTTTGACAATGATGAGTTTCAGTTTAAAAAATACCATGGCTTGGGTCAGGAACCTTTACACTTTAGAATCCTCGACAGCACACTTACCTAGTGCAGGAAGTTTTTGTATTTCTTGACCGCTATATCTATAGGTATTAATTGTACTCCCAAGTAAAATGTAATAATTGACAGCTTCAGCCTTTTGTCCATTTATCATGTTGTCTATTGACTATTGTAAGGGTTTTCTATTTATATATGTTATTTATTGTTTTGAGGTGTAATCCATACTGAAGACTATAGCGTTTCATCTTATCTTCAGTAATTGTTTCAGTTTGCCAGGCTTAACTCTTGACAAACACTTACGGTAGTCAGGCAAAACCTCTACCTGGCCAAGAAGTGGTTGTCTGAATAGAACAAAGGAACATTGCATGGCTCAAAATCAAGAAAGATATGTGTCAGGGATACTTCCTCTCTATGTACCTGTTTAATCTCTATGCCAAATAAATCATTCAAGAAGCTCAACTTTATAAAGCAAAATGTGGCATCAGAAGACTCCAACAATCTGCATTATGCAGGTAACACAACCTTACTTGCTGAAAGTAAGGAGGACTGGAAGCATTTAATGCAAAAGATCAGGGAAGGACTATAACCTTAATCTTACAGATTACATCTCAACATCAAGAAAACAAAAATTCTCATCACTGCACCAACAGGCAACATTATGACTGATGGCAAAAACATGGAAATTGTAAATTACTTCATCTTACTCAAGTCTAGAGTCAACAACCTTGGTAACAGCTGTCAGAAATCAAAAGGTGTGCTGCATTGGGAAAGTCTGCACTCTCCAAAGTGCAGAAGAGTAAGGATGTCATTTTAAAGACTAAGGTGCACCTAATTCATGCCATAATCTTTTAAACTACTTGCTATGCATCTGAGAGCTGGACAATGAATAAAGATGGCAGAAGAATCAATGCCTATAAGTTGATCTGAAGAGCACTAAATATCCCATTGCTGTTGTTGTTATGTGCCGTTGAGTCATTTGCGACTCATAGCAACCCTATGTACAACAGCCCTAAACCCTGCTCTATCCTGTGCCAATCGCATTGCCTCTGACACACCCATCCCGATTACGCCAGTCACTGAATCAATCTACCTCATAGAGGGTCTTCCCCTCCTGTGCCGTCCCTCTCCAAGATCCTGTCTCTCCTTACAACATGTCCAAAGTATGTCAGACAAAGCCCCAGAATCCTTGCCTCCAAAGAGTAGCCTGGTTTAACCCTCTCTGGGATGAATCTGTTTGTTTTCTTGGCAGTCCAGGGTACATTCAGTACTATTCTCCAGCACCACAGCGCAAAGGCGTCAATTCTCCTTCTATTTTCCCTACTCATTGTCCAACTCTCTGATGCATAACAAGTGATTGCAAAAACAATGGCCTGTATCAGGCGCACTTTAGTCTCCAGAGAGATGCCGTTGCTCTTGAGTACTTTAGAGAGGTCCCTAACAGCAGACTTTCCCATCGCAATACATTTTTTTATTTCCTGGCTGCTGCTGCCAAGAGCTGTGAACAATCTCAATTTCTTTGCCATCCATCCTGAAGCTACCGATTGGTCCGGTGGTGAGAATCTTTGTCTTCTTGACATTGAGCCTCAGTCCATACTGAAGGCTGCAGTCCTTGACCCTCTGCAGTAAGTGCATGAGGTTCTCCTCAGTTTCAGCGAGCAGGGTTGTGCCATCTGCATAATGCAGATTGTTGATAGATCTTCCACCAATCCTGACGCCACGCCTTCTCCTCCTAGAGCCCAGCCTCTCGGATAATCTGTTCTGCATACAGGTTGAAAAAGTATGGAGATAGGACACATCCCTGGCGTACACCCTTCCCAATTTTAAACCATGTAGTGTTGCCCTGCTCTGTTCTGACGACTGCCTCTTGGATTAAATGTTCTGGGATTCCCATTCTTCTCAGAGTCAGCCACAGTTTGTTATGATCCACACAGTCAAATGCCTTTGCATAATCAATGAAACACAGATAGACATTCTGCTAGTATTCTCTGCTTTCAGCTAAGATCCATCTGACATCAGCTACAATATCTCTAGTACCATGAACCCTTCTAAACCCAGCCTGGACTTCTGGCAGTTCTCTGCTGATGTACTGTTCCAGTCATTTTTGGATAATCTTCAGTAGAATCTTGCTTGCATGTGAAATCAATCATAGTGTTCTGTAGTTTCCATACTCAGTTGGGTCACCCTTCTTTGGAATGGGAACAAATATAGATCTCTTCCAGTCAGTTGGCCAAGTGGTTGTTCTCCAGATTTCTTGGCACAACTTGGTGAGCATATCCAGGACAGCATCTGTTAGCTGAAATATGTCAATTGGTATACCATCTATTCCTGGGGCCTTATTTTTTTGCTATTTCCTTCAAAGCAGCTTGAACTTCTTCCTTCATCACCATAGGTTCTTGCTCAAATGTTATTTCATTAAAATCTTCTGTATCTGCCATTTCCTTTTGATACAATGACTCAGTATATTCCTTCCATCTTCTTTTGATACCTCCTGGATATCCCATAGTCTGCAAAAAGAACAAATGTTTTGATAAAGTGCAGCCAGGATGCTCCTTAGAGGAAAGGATAGTGAAACTTTGTCTTGCATACTTTGGGCATGTTGTTAGGAGGGCCTAGTCCTTGAAGAAAGCCATTATGCTCTGAAAAGTGGAGGGTTAGCTATGGAGGAGAAGACTCTCAGCAAGATGGATTGGCACAGTGGTTGTAACGATGGCTTTTAGTGTGCCAGAGGTGATGATGAGGATAGGGCAAGTGTCAGAACTGATATTCAGTGTCACTCTGAGTCATACTTGACTCTACAGCACCTAACAGTAACAATAACAACTCTTGATATTATAACAACTAGAGGTACAACAAAATGAAAACCCTGTCCTTGATAGGTCCTGGTATTCATTCACAAATTTGATTCTCTTAAGTTATAAGCCAATTCCCCCACCCCTCCCAGTCTTCCTGTTGTCCTCCAGGACAGGGTAAAATGCTAAGTAGAGAAAATTAAAGAATCTTTTTTTTTTTTTTATGCGTGTACCGTCAAATTGGATCTGACTGGTACAGGAGGCGACTGTTCCTCCTTCTTCAGCAGAGCATCTGGTGGATTTGAACCGTGCACTTCTGGGATTGCAGTGCAGTTTCCTGCCACTAGGCCACCAGAGCTCGCCTAAAGAATCTTTTAAAATCTTTGTACATCATTCATTTAGTAACTTCTAATGGTATATGGTTTTCCAAAATAAATACTTTGCCCAAATTTTGTAAATGTCCAATTTGTATAAAGTTTCAGAGCAGTTAGTTTATGAACAAGAATTGCCTGCCTAGACCTCCTGGTCTACCATAATCTATTATTTGCAAAAAAGAAAAGCTAAAATGATATAGTTTTATTAATCCTATAGCTCTAGATTATGACCTCCTTGAGTTTCGGAACTAGTATGTCTAATGTCCTTTGCTGAATAAATACACTTTTAGCAAGTCTAGTCTCTCTGGAGACTAAGGTGCGCCTGATACAAGCCATGGTCTTTGCAATCGCTTGTTATGCATCAGAGAGTTGGACAATGACTAGGGAGGACAGAAGGAGAGTGGATGCTTTTGAGCTGTGGTGCTGGAGAAGGGTACTGAATGTACCATGGACTGCCAGGAAAACAAACAGATTCATCTTGGAGAGGATTAAACCAAGCTACTCCTTGGAGGCAAGGATTCTGGGGCTTTGTCTGACATACTTTGGACATGTTGCCAGGAGGGACGGGTCCTTGGAGAGGGACATCATGCTTGGGAGGGTGGAGGGACAGCGCAGGAGGGGAAGACCCTCTATGAGATGGATCGATTCAGTGACTGGGGTAATCGGGATGGGTGTGTCAGAGGCAGTGCGGTTGGCGCAGGATAGAGCAGGGTTTAGGGCTGTTGTGCATAGGGTCGCTATGAGTCGGAAACAACTCGACGGCACATAACAACAACAACAGTCCAATTACAGACTTACTTTGACATTTATAGATCAAAATTATTTTATAACGTTGTTGAAAGCTTTTCCAAAAAACTGTTCTGAATATTGCGCTCATAAAACTCAGAACTATGACTAATTCTTTCCCCACTCACAATCTTTAAATCTTAGCACAATTATTATAAACACTTGGAGGAGCTTTGAAATACCAATATTTTTACCTTATCCCAAATAAATCAGAACTTTTGAGACAACTTCAGTTTTCCATCTGTCATTTTAAATTAAGCCCCCCCCCCAGTACTCTCTAGGCACTTATTCACCCTCACTATTCACTGTAAGCTGTCACTAATGTGAATACATGTCCAGTTAAGCATCAGCCCCTTTTTCTGTGCCTTTGCATACCCCACCCTATACGTGGTAGAATCCTTTGAATTACTTTCTTCAGTCTTTTACCAAGGTGGAAGTTTTATCGTGTATTGAGGGGACTTCAGAAAAAAAAAAAATTACCAGGCTTAAAAAAAAAAAATAATTAATCCAAAAAACGGCTACTACTGATGGTTGTGATATCCCTGTTAGAATGATGAAAGTCGATAGCTAAAAGTCAAACTCAGGTCTATGGAATAGTATAGCCAGCCTAGTGGCAAGAGGTTGCACTGCAGTCCTGAAGACAGTTCTAGGCCACCAGCTGCTTTGAGGGAGGATGGGCACTCCTATCATGCTTCTGAAAAGCCACCAGAGGTTCAGGTATGGGTTGATTCCGATTCTACGGTATACAAAAACAATAACAACTTGGAATACCCAAACCACACAATACTTCCTTGGAAGTTCTGTTAGACATTGTTACAGCTTAATGACGATAGCCATTCTTCAAGTTGTTGTCAGGAGCCATGAGTCGAATACAATCCTATGAACAAAAGATATGAATCACCCTGTTGTTCTATCTTGCACCATCCTCACACTTACTGACACACAAGAGCCCACTGCGGCAGTCGCCATTTCAATCCACCTGGTTGAGGGCCTGCCTCTCCTTCTCCGAACCCTCCACCCATCCAGCAACATGTCCTTCTCCAAGGAATATCCCCTCCTAGCAACATGCCCAAAGTATATGAGGCAAAGCCTCGCATTCCGGCTGCACCCTCTCCAAGACATCAGTTTGTTCTTTAGGCCATTCAGTGCTCTTCTCCAACATCATTCTTTAGGTACCTGGTGCTAACCCAAAGGTAGATGGTTCAAACCCCACAAGCCATTCCATGGAGGAAAGATGTGGCATTATACGAAAACTGCACAGCATTAGAAAACCTAGGATAAAGTTCGGTTGTTGTTGATTGCCGTCGAGCCGAGCACGACTCACAGCGACCCGAAAAACAAAAGGCCTAAAGCTTTTCTATAACTACCGTCATTTTTCAAAGTTCATAGAGTTTCCAGAGGCATGCTGTTTAGGATATAGACGCCACTCTGCTTCTACTCTTGACCTATAAAGTCTCCATGAACTGGAAGTGACTTTCTGCATAGGTTTGACCTTTTGTCTTCCTCCTCGGTTCTTAGGCCTGGGGACATCCACGAAGCACTGACAGGTTTGCCTCTCCCTAAAGAACTTGTAGATACTTTAAGCTGCTGTCGAACTGCAGATGCTCTCTATTCCTCGCAAAATGAACAATGTAAAGAGGGTCCCCAAGATGGAGCGAAGACGAACCCACCAACCCCCAACAGAACCCCAAGAAAACTTCCATTGGAGCGTGCCTCCAGGAACCTCTTCCGCTTCTTCTAACTTTCCTTCCGGGTCGGAGAGCGAGCGACCCCAGATCCGGTCATGCGTACTATGGTTTGAGCGCTCTGTCGCTCCGTTGCTATGGTAGCGGGTGGCTAGGGGCTGTCTGGGTTGGTGTCCAGTACCCTTGTCCGGACGTCGCTGAGCCTGGCCAGGAGGACTATAGAATGGGCTGAGGTACAGATCAACTGGCCGGCGGGGTGAGGGGCACGACTCAAGCCCAGGAGCTTTAGACGTCGGACTTGAGGAACGGGCAGGACCTGATATGTGGGCAACCATAGCGGTGCAGAGGCCCAGTACTTGATGAAATAATGACAGGAAGTGTGATTACTTCAGGGTTGATGGATGAGGGATACGTAGTGAGGGAGCCTCAAGGTTGGTGGGAATGACTGAGGGAACCTTTATGATCTGGTAAGGACTTAGTTGTTAGGAGCGATTCCACTACGACTCCCGGAACTGTACAACCGATCCGAACCTTGCTCTGTCCTGTGCTATCCTTATCATCTCTGCTGTACCCGAGCCCATTGTTACAGGCACTGGGTCAATCCATCTCTTCGAGGGTCTTCTCTTTCTCTGACCCTCCACCTTTCCAAGCACGTTTTCTCCTAATCACTGGCCCCTTATG
The DNA here is from genome assembly GCF_000299155.1 of Elephantulus edwardii. NCBI lineage: Eukaryota > Metazoa > Chordata > Mammalia > Macroscelidea > Macroscelididae > Elephantulus > Elephantulus edwardii. The sequence goes on from NW_006399814.1 coordinate 12,338,599, forward strand.
CCCAAAGTATGGAAGATGGAGTTTGACCCTCCTTGTCTCACAGAAACACCGCACAGAGGGACAGGCGTCTGTGGGAAATGTTCTTCCCAGCCCCTACACCTTGTTAACTGTATTACCTAGCTTGAATAAGAAAACTGTCATTGTTTCATATCTCTCCCCACCCCCTTTATTTCTATGAAGAAGAAGCCAGACTGGAAAATGGAGATGTATGAAACCCTTGGAAAAGTGGGAGAGGGAAGTTACGGCACAGTCATGAAGTGTAAACATAAGGTTACCGGGCAGATAGTGGCCATTAAGATATTTTATGAGAAACCAGAAAAATCTGTCAACAAAATTGCAACGAGAGAAATAAAGTTCCTAAAGGTTTGCTGCTTTTGCCTCTTTTCTAAATCAAGAGATGTTATTAAAGGAATAAAAAAATTGGGGAAATAGTTCAATTATATTAAGACATATAAAAAAAATGTGATACCCTTAACTTATGTTTGGTAATTTTATAGTGATATAAGATGAGTGTGCTTGTGTCTAATTTAGAAAAACCTATGCCAAACGTTAATAATCATTCAGAAATATTCTAGTCAATATGCTCATTGAATAAAAGTGCTTTGAACAAGGCATTGCAGTAGATGCTGGGACTCTATATCTAAATTGTGTGCCCTGTAAGTGAAAATCTATTTAGAAGACCGTTTTCAGAGAATATTTTTTTTCTTATTCAGATTTATTGTATTTCATCTGATTACTTTTTTCTGTGCAACAATTTTATAAAAACTGTGTGGTTAAAAAAATAATAGCATGTCGTAAGAAGACCAAGATGTATTTGGAAAGGTATTTTACTGTTACAATGAAAACCTGTAAGAGCTAAAAAAAACCCCCAAACCCACACCTGTATGAGCTGCAATGTCAAAGGACTTTCTTGTTTTCCTCAGTTTGTAAGTTTTTCACCTTTGATGACACAGTATGCAACCAGCTATAACTATTTACATATTTAATATTTGCATTTTCCTTCTTTTGATAAGTTTTCACCTTATACGTGCTCTAGTTTTCACAGTTTCTCTTGTGTGATAATTATGCAAATTTTATTTTGTCTAATTCTACTGGAATGATCACTTGAATTAGTTAACATTTTTAATCAAAATGATTCTTATAACTTATACTGAACTAAATTTCTAGCTCTGTCAAAACATCATTAAATAAGTTAATTAGAATAACTAATGAGAATACCAATAGAAAAGCTGTACAGTAATGGAGAAAAAGGAAATTATACCACTTGCAGAGGGATAATGTACCATTTTCAAGAGTTTTGTCATTTCTCTGACAAAGTATCTACCTTCTTTCACATGATCTCTGCTAGTTTATTACTACATTAACCCTGTACTGCTTTCATAGTCTTTGCCTTTCAAGTTGAAGACAAGATTGGATAACAGTAAATCTCCTTACTTGAAGGAGTATCTCTTAATAACATACTGAGTATTGTTATAGTATGCTTGTTTTAATAAGCAATCAAATATCAACATAAGATAAAGCTATATATCTCACTCTTTAAATACTGATCATGAAATGGATTAAAATTTCCTTAAAATAAGAATGCTAGCAAGTTAAAATTTTGATTGAATCGCATGGAAAAAAAATAAGCTGGGAGTATTTACTTTTAAAAATTGCATTACTACTACATGTTTAAGCTATTGTACATGAAATAATTTATTAAAAGTGTCTTTCTTTTGTCATTAGCAATTTCGTCATGAAAACCTGGTCAATCTGATTGAAGTCTTTAGGCAGAAAAAGAAAATTCATTTGGTGTTTGAATTTATTGACCACACAATACTAGATGAATTGCAACATTATTGTCATGGATTAGAGAGTAGAAGACTTAGAAAATACCTCTTCCAGATTCTTCGAGCAATTGATTATCTTCACAATAATAATGTAAGTGCTTCAGAACAAGTCAACATGTAGAATCAGTATGAGTGATAAGTGTCCTTTAAACAATGTTACATTTTTTATGAAGACTGTTAAAATTATTTTTCTGTGTACTGTTTATTAATTGATATCTTAAAATAGAGGTGGAAGGTAAGCTACAAATAAATGGAAAGAAATTTTGCCATTACTGACCTTCCAGTTCAGAGTCAAGGAACATTTATTGAACTCACAAAAATTTTACCTATTTTGGCAGACAAAACATGTGATACTAAAGGGAGGTACCAATAGTCATTTGGAGCACAGTACATCAAGATGTTAAAAGCCAGTTCCATGGCTTGATGGAGACTTGACGAAATAGAGGGAAGTTTGAAGATAGAAACTAGTAATTTAAGGGGAGCTC
>NW_006399814.1:12341012-12341931 GCF_000299155.1 Elephantulus edwardii
ACCAGATGCTCTGCCGGGGAAGGAGGGGCAATCTCCTCCTGTACCAGTCAGATCTGATTTGACGGTACACGCACATAAAAATAATAAAAAAAAAAAAAAAAAAAGAAACTAGTAATTTGGCCATAGGAATGACAAGTGACTGGACATTTTCAGGAAAAATTAAGTAAGATATGTAGGGCTGCGAGATCCAGCTCGCAGTGCCAGGGTACTTAAAAGGAGAGTGAAATGGCAACTGAAAGAAAATTCAGACACAAATTAATCTTTAAGAAGGGGTCAGAGGACTCAATTCCTCAAGAAGGAGAAGAGCCCTGATTGCCTCTAGCCCATCATATTTATTATCCTTCTCAAAGAACAAGTTAAGACAAACAACTCTGTTTTTAGTTCCTAAGAAAGCACCACAGTGTCATGGACTTTTATATCATTCCACCTTATCTGGAAACTTGGCATGTAGAAACATTTACTTGATCACGTTAGCAGTTGCTCAGTTTGCTGATATTCTGCTTATCACATGTAAGTGCTCTGCCATTTTCATGATCGTGGCACAGGTCTAAATCTTAGCACCCAAGTTCCTCTCCATGGTGCCCTCCAACATAGGGCCTATAACAAGCCAAAAAAGAGACAAGATCAACTCTTCTGATTTTTGGTGTCACCTTTAATATTACCTGGTATTTAGTTTGATGGGTTTTTATGGAACTGTGCTCATTTTTTGGCTTTAAATTTTTTTTTTCACAGAGCACTCCTTTCTGGAAAATAAAATCTATATGCAGCAGCTAGTGCAATAGTAAAAATGCAAGAAATATTTTTTTAGAAATATTTTTTTTATAATTTTTTTATTTTATTTTATTATTTTTGTGTGAGTGTACCGTCAAATCAGATCTGACTGGTACAGGAGGAGATTGTCCCTCCTTCCCCGGCAGAG
>NW_006399814.1:12342031-12347840 GCF_000299155.1 Elephantulus edwardii
CCTCCTTCCCCGGCAGAGCATCTGGTGGATTCGAACCGTGCACCTCTGGGATTGTAGTTGCAGCTCCTTACCACTAGGCCACCAGAGCTCCCCTAGAAATATTTTTAATAAATGATTGTCGTAGTTATTTAGTGCTGCTATAACAGAAATACTACAAGTGAATAGCTTTAACAAACAAATTTATTCTCTCACAATTTGGGCTAGAAGTCGAAATTCAAAGCACCAACTCTAGAAGACTGTAAGCTCTGGAGGAAGGTCTTTGTCTCCTTTACACTTACAGACTCAGTTTTCTTTGGAGGCCACCAAGTATCATGAAATCACTCTTGCCCTGGGTCCAGGAGATTCTTAGTGCAGAAACCTTGGGTCCAAGGCTCTGCTTCCAGCTCTTAGCAAGACTAAGATCCCTCTCTACCAGCTTCTTAATCCTTTTATCTATTTTAAAACAAAATGTGATGCAGGCCACACCACAAGGAAACTGCTTAAATAAAATCTTGCCTGTGACCTGAGTAAGAGCAACCCTCTAATATTGTGTCATGAATACAAACATAATCTAATTTTTATTAATTTAACCTAATCCTGCCTCGTTAATACAGAGAGATCCAGATTTACAACACATGATAAAAGGAGATTAATTACACCGTACTGCATCATGGGGGATGATTATATCATTACTTAACTGCCAGATCACTGAGAATCATGGCCAAGTTTATACGTATTTATATAAGTATTTTGGGGAGAGAGTTTAATTCATGACAATGATACAGGCGCTACTGCCACTAGTTACTATTCAGTTGTAGGATTTTCCAGGCTGTGGCCATTCTGAAGTCTTACCATCATGTCTTTCTTTTGAAGTGCCTGTGGGTTAGTTCAAACAGCCAGGATTTTGGTTAGTAGTCAAGTGCTTTGTCTTGGGAAATTTTATGTCAGCTGAATCCAGACTCTGGCTTCTTGAGGCTCGCAGATTTGAGGGCGCCAGGCACTTGTGGTGTACTTTTGGCCCCACGTGGGATTTGGCAGAGCAGACTTGCCAGATGAACGGGGGTTCTGAGACAAGGAGTTTGCCAGCATTTGGGCTGCAGCCCTTGGGCAAGTCTTTCATTGTTTTTGTTCAGACATTCCTCTAGGTCGTATAGCCCTAGTGTACAAGTTGCCATCCTGCGGCCACTTGTGGTTGCTGTGAGGCTGAACACTGTGACACTGATGTGTCAAGTACGATAACGGTTGGTTACCCAATACGGACAGAGAGTGGGGTGGAGCTCCCCGCTTGGAAGGAGGAGTGGCATCCACTTGCTTCAGGAAAACCCTATGAACCTGGAGAGAGGATGAAAGACACCCAAGTGTTGAGGACTCTCCTTCATAGGGTCGCTATGAGTCACCTGCCACTTGACGACACTTAACAACAACACCAACAACAACAGTCAAGTGCTTAACCTTATACATCATCCACGGTCACCAATAAAGGCACAGCATCTATTTATGTGATATTTTCAGGTATCTTAATTATAAACTTTCTCTCTTAGGAGTAGTTTTTGTTGTGTACTCTCAAGTCAGAGTAGACCCAAATCTGGCACTCCAGTGAGCTTTCAGAGGCAATCACATGGGAGAAGATTGCCCATCTTTTTCCTTGGAGCAGCTGGTGGATTTGAACCTTCATGATTTTCAGTTGGCAGTGCAACTCTTTACCGCTAAGCACCCAGCCCATCTTTATAGTTGTTGTTAGGTACTATTGAATGAAGTATGACCCATAGCGACCCTATGAACACCAGATCTGAACCCTGTCCTATCCCGTGCCATCCTGACACGTTAGAGCCCATTGTGGCAATCACGGTGTCAATCCACCTAGTTAAGGGTCTTCCTCACCTTTGCTGACCCTCTACCCATCTGAGCATCATGTCCTTGCAACATGCCCAAAGTATGTGATGTGAAAGTCATTGCCTCCAAGGAGCACTCTGGCTGCACCCTCTATAAGACATATTTGTTTGTTCTTTTGGCCATCCATGGGATGTTCACACCGCTCAAAAGCATCAGTTCTTCTTTTGTCATTCATTGTTCAGCTCTGAGATACATAGTAAGTGTTCAGAAAGACCATGGCCTGAATCAAACACAGCTTAGTCCTCAAACTTTCATCATTACTCCTCAATATTGGAGAGGTGAGGACCCTCACTGCGGACATTCCCAGTGCAATACACCTCCTGATTTCATGACTGCTGGGTGGTAATTGTGCATCCACGTGAGATGAAATTGTTGACGGTTGATGTTGCCTATTGGTCCAGTGGTTAAAATCTTTGTTTTCTTGGCATTGAAATGCAATCTATATTGAAGGTTGTATTCTTTCCTCTACTGCAACAAGAGCTTCAAGTCCTCACTTTCACCAAGCAAGGTTGTGTCATCTGCATAGCACAAGTTATTGATGAATCTCCCTTCCATCCTGATGTCACATTCCTATTCATAGAGTTCAACTTCTAGAATAAGTTGCTCAGTGTACAGATTGAAAAGGTATGGAGAGAGAATACAACCCTGACACACTTCCCTTCCTAATTTTAAATCATGTAATGTTCCCTTTCTCTGTTTGCACAACAGCCTCCTGGTCTAGATATCATATTTTGCATGAGTACAAATAAAGTGCTCTGTGATTCCCATTCTTCTCAATGTTAGCCATAACTTGTTATGATTCAAAAAGTCGAATTCCTGTGCATAATCAATAAAACATAAATACATATTCTTCTGGTATTCTTTACTTTCAGCCAGAATCCATCTTACATCAGCAATGATATCCCTGGTCCTGCTTGAACTTCTGGCAGTTCCCCATCAATGTACTGATCTAGCCATTTTTTGATGATCTTCAGCAGTCTTTTGCTTGTGTGTTATATTAATGCTATTGTTTGATGATTTCCGCATTCAGTTGGATCACCTTCCTTGAGAATGAGAACAAATATGGATCTCTTCCAATCCGTTGACCAGATATCCTAGCATAGGTAGTTGGTGAGCACATCCAGGGCTGCATCTGTCAATTTAAACAAGTCATTGATATTCCATCAGTTTCTGGGACCTTTTTTTTTTAAAAAAAAAAAAAAGATATGGAATGCTTCACAAATTTATATGTCATCCTTGCACAGCGGCCAAGCTAATCTTCTCTGTATCATTCCAGTATTAGTATATGTACTGCTGAAGTGAGCACTGCAGCCTTATTTTTTGCCAGTGCCTTCAAATGCAGCTTCTGTGACCTCTATTATCATTGGCTCCTGCTCATATGGTCTTTTCTTTAATTTTTCAGTGTCAGTTCTTTTTGGTACAGTGATTCTGTATATTCTTTCTATCTTCTTTTGATGCTTTCTGAGTCATTCAATGCCCATAGCATCTTTCAAATTTTGTGACACAGGCTTAAATATGTTTTTCAATTCTCTCAGCTTGAGAAATTGAGAGCAAGCTCTTCCCTTTTTATTCTCCAATTCCGGCTCTATGCATGTTCCATTATAATACTTTGCTTTGTCTTCTAAAGCTGCCCTTTGAAATCTTCTCTTCAGTTCTTTTACTTTGGCATGCATGTTTTCCCTTTGTTTTGGCATTTCAATGCTCTAGTGCAATTTTTAGACTCTCTTCTGACATCCATTTCGGATTTTTTCCCCTTCTCTGTTTTTATAATGAGCTTCTGCTGTCCTCATGGATAATATCCCATAACTCACCTGATCTTCAATCACTGGTGTCCAATGCTTTAAACCTATTCTTAAAATGACCTTAAAATGCAGATGGAATAGATTCAAAATCATATTTTAGTTCTCATGGACTTATTTTCTTCAGCCTCATTTTGAACTAGCTGTGAGTGATGGTCTGACCCACAGTTTGTCCTTGGCCTAGTTTTAACTGCCGATATTGAGCTTCTCCAAAGAGTTCTTCCACAGATACAGTCAATTTGATTCCTATGCAGCCTGTTAGGTGAGGGCCATGTTTGTGTCTTTTTAAAAAGGTATTTGCTATGAATAAATAATTGAAAATACAAATCCAGTCATTCTGTTTCCTGTCCCATTTTTATCACCAATCCTATATTTTTCAACTACTATTCCTTCTTCACTGTTTCCAACTTTTGCATTCCATTCACCAGTTATCATTAACACATCTTGATTGCATGTTCAGTCAATTTCAGACTGTCAGATTTGGTAAAAATTTTCAATTTCTTCTTCTTTGACTCTAGATATAGGAGTATATATTTGAATAAAAGTTGTATTAGTGGGCTTCCCTTGTATGTATATGTGTGTGGATAATATCCTATCACTCACAACAAAGCCACATGAAAAGTGATATCTTGTCACTCAGTTTGCCACAAGGATGACCCATGGTGGACATATTTTAGTAGAGCTCCTTGATTAAGACAAAGTAGGAAGGAGGATCCACTGCTTAAATAACAGGACTCTGAAAACCCTGAACAGTAGAGGAATGTGGATAGTTATAGTAGCATTGGTAGAGCCTAGAACGAAAGTTAAAATGAGGAAAAATAATGGCAAACATTGTTTAATACTTGGAATGTGGAATGCACATCACTTGAATGTTGGAAAACTTGAAATTGTGAAAAACTAAATGGAACGCATGAACCTTGACATTCTAGACATTAATGAAATGAGATGTACTAGCTTCGGCCACTTGTTTATCAGAGGGCTTTCTTGTTTTGGTTGAGTGTCCAGTGTGGACTGTTTCCTTGTTTTTTTATTTCATTCACAATTGTATGTGAACTGACTGTGTTTGCCTGATTTAGCTAACAATGAGCTGTGGGCTGGAAGCCTCTTGTTTAGAGTCAATCAGGACCTGCTGGGTGGGCCTTTGTATTTAAAAGTTGGGTGGGCCCTGGGCTAAGTTAATTGTGTTTGGGATGAACATTCTTCTAAATGTTACAGCACTGTTTTGTTGGTTTCCTGTACTAAGGTAACTTAGGGTTGCTGTGATGCTGAATGCTGTGCCACTGGTGTGTCAAATGCCATAATGGTTACCTATGGTGGACAGTGTTTGGTGGAGCTCTCAGATTGAGATATAGATGGAAGCTTCATCTGACATACTTTTGGGCATGCTGCAAGTCTTGACCAGTCCTTTGAGAGGGGCATCATGCTTTGGAGGGTGTAGGGATAGTGCATGAGAGGAAGACCCTGGAAGAGATGGATTGACTATGTCACTGGAGTAATGGCAGGGGTGTCAGGGACCATGAGGTTGGTACAGCATGGAGCAGAGTTCAGAGCTGTTGTACATAGGGTCACTATGAGTGGCAGGCAACTTGATGGCACTTAACAACAAACAACAACAATTTGGTGTTTTATATAATTCTGTAGCATTCTACAGCAGAATAAAGGAACCCCAAGCTAATTGTTTTAGTACAAAGACTGACTTGTTGTGCATATAACGTCAAAAAAATTAACTCAAAATGAATAAAAACCATAAATGTTTTGTTGTTGTTGTTGTTGTTGTTGTGTGCCGTCAAGTCGCTTGTGACTCATAGCGACCCTATGTGCAACAGCCCTAAACCCTGCTCTTTCCTGTGCCAATTGCGCTGCCTCTGACACACCACCCATCCCGATTACCCCAGTCACTGAATCAGTTCACCTCATAGAGGGTCTTCCCCTCCTGCGCTGTCTCTCTACCCTTCTAAGCATGATGTCCCTCTCCAAGGACCTGTCCCTCCTTACAACATGTCCAAAGTATGTCAGACAAAGCCCCAGAATCCTTCCCTCCAAGGAGCAGCCTGGTTTAACCATCTCCAGGATGAATCTGTTTGTTTTCTTGGCAGTCCAGGGTACATTCAATACTCTTCTTCAGCAGCACAGCTCAA
>NW_006399814.1:12347940-12350372 GCF_000299155.1 Elephantulus edwardii
GATGGGAGTGTCAGAGATGGTGCGATTGGCACAGGACAGAGCAGAGTTTAGGGCTGTTGTACATAGGGTCGCTATGAGTTGCAAGCGACTCGACGGCACATAACAACAACAACAGTGTTGCTCTGTGCCCTGAACAACCACAGGTGCACAGAAGATACTACACACACATTTGTCTTCTAAATTTGTTCATCCTCCAGCCATTTCCATCTCAAAATTAGCGCCATTTACCCACCTAAGTAGTCCAAATACCTAGGCATCTCTAGTATTTCCCTTCAATCGGCCATGTCTTGTCTGTTACTGTCCCTCTTTAAATGCTATTCTTTCTCCTTCCATTTCCTTCTCTGCATTTCTAGGGCCCCACTTGAAGTTATCACCATCTCTAGACAACTGCAATAGTCTCACAACTGGGTTGCCTCCTATGCAATAGCAGATCTTTTTCTATCATATTACTCTCCTGGTTAAAACCTTTTAGTAGTGTCTAGGGAGCTCTAGTGGCCTAGTGGCAAGAAGCTGCACTGCAATCCCGAAGGCAGGCACTTCAATGCAGGTCAAGGCTACCAACCAGCTGCTCCATAGGAGATGGATGGGCAGTCTCCTCCTATGCAATTAATTGCCTCTGAAAACCTGCTGGTCAGTCAACTATGGGTTGGTTCTGACTTTATGGTACACAACAACAAAAATTGCTCTAAAAAGAATTTTTTTTAGTCTTGCTAACTTTTTCAACTTCCTAACACTTTCTCCTCTTTAATAAGTATGCACTTCAACTGTTAACATGCTGCTTTTTATTCTTTCAGTGTATGAAATCTCTTCCTATGGTGGAGCCTTTGTGCTTGTTCCTTTTTCTTGGAATGGTCACCATCTCTTCACATAGCTGGTTTTTTCAGATCATATCTTGTATGCAGGTCTTTGAGCTGACCACCCTTGTAGCGCTTAACTACCTTGACTTTTAAAAATGGAACTATACTTCCCATGCTACAGTGTTCACCATTTGAGTATATACAGTTCAGTGATTTTTACTCTACTAACAAAGTTGTGCAATCATTGTCACAGTATTCTAGAACATTTTCATCACTCCAAAAAAGAAACTTTATTTGTACACTCACGGTGGGTGTAGGACTTGCTGAAAATTTTGGCCCCTTAATCCCCCTGGAGGGTGTGGACTATGTCCCAGCATTCCCATAAATGACACTTGAAGCCTGCACTCTGGCCTTTTTCCTTGGCTCCCCTGGGACAGCCACAGCTGCAGGATAGGACAGAGTTCAGATCTTTTGTTCATAGGGTTGCTATGAGTTGTACTTGACTCTATAGCACCAAACCAGCTGCATGAGCTTCTCAGGATCTGCTGAATTTCTAAGCCCAGAGAAACACCAACTTCAAGGTTCAGAGTCGAGAAGAATTGGAGAAACAGTTTATTGTTAGAATGATAGACTGGTTTGATAGATTAAACTTTGGGGACATTTTATGACCTTCGTATTCTGATGACTCATCCGGTACTGAAATCGTTGGAATGACTTGTGATTACACTCAGACTCATTGCCAATGAGTCAGAACTGATCAAAAACTAACAACGTGTTCATTGCAAATACATTTTTTTCCCAACAGCGTATATGGAGGACTTTGCTGGAAGGAACTCAGTCAACATATCTGTGGAAAGAATTGATGGAAAAACTCAGTATCATCAGTCAGAACAAGGCCAGGCAGTGAAGGTGGGACCCCCAATTGATTACTCATATCCACTTTCAAGCTGAAAAATAAGAGTCCACAAGAACCAAAATACCATCTTGAGTATATCCCACCTGAATTTAGAGACCATCTCAAGAATAAATTTGAAGTACTGAACACAAATGACAAGTAGGAAGTTAACTTTGTGGTTACATCAAGGACATTGTACATAAAACAAAAGGTCATTAAAAAGAAAGAAAGTATAAAAATGGATGTCAGAAGACAATCAAACTTGCCTTACACAGAAAAACTAAAAGGAAGAAATAATAAGAGAGATGAACAAAAGACTTCAAGGGACAGCTCAAAGAGATAGAACAAAGTATTATAATGAAAGGTACAGAGACCTGGAATTAGAAAACCAGAAGGCAAGAAGAAGCTTTGAAGTCTCAAGCTGGAAAAGCTGAATAGAAAATTCAGGCTTCGAGATACCATTCTGAAGGATTCTATGGACAAAATACTTATGGCAAGAAGCATCACAAGAAGATAGAAGGAATAAATAGAATCACTGTACCAGAAAGAGTTAGTTGACACTGAAACATTTCAGGAAGTAGCAGAATACGTATTGTGATGGCAAAGTCAGCTATTAGAGACCTCTCCGAATTACTGAAGAGTAATTATGTCACTCTGGAGACTAAGGTGTGCTTCATATAGGGCATGGTCATTGCAATCACTTGCTATGCGTCAGAGAGCTGGACAAAGACTAGGGAGGA
>NW_006399814.1:12351067-12356399 GCF_000299155.1 Elephantulus edwardii
TGCGCCTCTGGGATTGTAGTTGCAAAGTACGTGGAAATTATTAAAAAGTATCAATACTTTCATACACAAGCAAATTCTTTCTGAAAGTAAATTTCAAAACTGACTGGAGCAGTAAATTGACAGGAAAGTGCCAGAAATTCAACCTGGATTCAGAAGAGTCAGAGGAAGGAAGAACATCATTGCTGATTGTCAGAGCTTAGCTAAAAGTTGAGAATATCAGAAAGAGATTTGCTTATGTCTTATTAATTATGCAGAGGCACTGAATTGGGTGGATCATTACAAATTATTGATAACATTGAGAAGAATGGGAAACGAGAATATACAATGATGCTCTTGAAGATCTTGTATATAGCTCAAGAAGCAATCATTTAAAGATGACAAAGAATACATGGTTTTAAAACATGGTGTGAAATCAGGAAAAGTGTACATCAAGGTTATATGATTTCACCATACTTGTTTAATCCATTTGTTAAAGAAATTATATGAGAAGCTAAACTTTATGATGCACAAACTGTGGCTGACTTTGAGAAGAATGGGAATCCCAGAACACTTGATTGTGTTTATGCGAAACTTATACTTGGACCAGGAGGCAATCTGAACAGAGCAAGGAAACACTGCATGGTGCAAAATTGGGAAGGGTGTGTGTCAAGGATGTGTCCTATCCATATCTTTTCAATCTATATTCAGAACAGATTATCTAGGAGGCTGGGCTCTATGAGAAAAAGTGTAGCATCAGGATTGGAGGTAGACTTATCAACAATCTGCGTTATGCAGATGACACAACCCTGCTTGCTGAAACTGAGGCGGACCTGAAGAGCTTGCTGCAGCAGGTCAAGGATTGCAGCCTTCAATATGGATTGAAGCTCAAAGTCAAGAACACAAAGATTCTCATCACTGGGCCTACGGGCAGCACCATGATAGATGATGAAAAGATTGAGAGGTACCAGCAGACAGGAAATTAAAAGACAAATTGAAAAAAAAAAAAGACAAATTGCATTGGGAGTCTGCTGTCAGAGACCTCTCCAAAGTACTGCGGAGCAATGATATCAGTCTGGAGACTAAGGTGTGCCTGATATAGGCCATGGTCTTTGCAATTACTTGCTATGCATCAGAAAGCTGGACAATGATGAGGGATGATAGGAGTGTTGATGCCTTTGAGCTGTGGTGCTGAAGAGGAGTATTGAATATACCATGGATCGCTAGGAGAACAAACAAGTTTTTCCTGGAGAGGGTGAAACCAGGCTGCTCCTTGGAGGGAAGGATTCCAAAGCTTCGTTTGACATACTTTGGACATGTTACAAGGAGAGATTAGTCCTCGGAGAGGAACATCATGCTTGGGAGGGTGGAGAGAAAGAGCAGGAGAGGAAGACCCTCAATGAGATGGATTGATTCTGTTACTGGAGTAATGGGGATAGGTGTGTTGGAGACAATAAGATTGGCAAGGGATAGAGCAAGGTTTAGGGCTGTTGTACATAGGGTCACTATGAGTCGCAAGAGACTCAACAATACATAACAACATGAACAAAACTGAAGAATATGCATTAAGATTAGAAGAGGATACATGAACAACTTGCAACATACAGATGGCATAACATTGAAGAAAATGAAGACTTAAAGCATGAGTTGATGAAGTCTTCAAAATAAAAAAAACAAAAATTCTAACAATTGGACCAATTAACAACAACATGATCAATAAGAAAAGATTAAATTTGTCCAGAATTTAATTTTACTTAGATTCACAGTCAGCACTCTTGTGCATCATTCATGTAGCATCATCACTTAAGGGCATTAGTCAGTGGCATTCTGCTACTGGGAAAATCTGCTACTAAAGACTTCTTTACAGTAGCCCTCAGGCCTGTTTTTAATTATTTTTGATCAAACATTCTACGTCGTATAGCCCTGGTCTGTCCACTTGCCATACAGAGGTAACTTGTGGTTGCTATGAAGCTGAACACTGTGACACTTACGTGTCAAATGTGAGAATGGTTACCCATGGTGGACAGTTTGGTGGAACTCCCCGATTAAAACAAGATTGGAAGCAGGAGTGGCATCCACTTCCGAAATAGTTTGCCTCTGGAAACCCTATGAACCTGGAGAAGGGATGAAAGTTATACCAGTGTCCATTTCTTTCATTAGTAGGGTTGCTGAGTCGCTTACAACTCGACGGCACCTAACAACAACATACAACATAATATACTGCCCATAGGGAGCTCTGGTGGCCTAGTGGTAAGAATCTGTACTGCAATCTCCAAGCCACGCATTTTGAATCTGCCAGCTGCTCCGGGGAGAAGGACGGGCAGTCTCCTCCTGTGCAATGACTGCCTCTGAAAATGCGCTGGAGCGTCAGCTATGAGTCTATTTTGATTCACTGATACACAACAACAACATCAGATATGTGGTTTTCATACATTTTCTCTCATTTCATGAGTTTTCATTTCGTGATATTGTCCTTTTCCAGTTCTTAATTTTTTTTTTTATTATAGGGTTAAATATACTACAAAATACATGTTGTTAAGTGCCATCGAGTCGTAGGTGACTCATAGCGACCCTATGACGAAAGTTCTCGACACTTGCGTGGGTGACTTTCATCCTTTCTCCAGGTTCATAGGGTTTCCAGAGGCGAGCTACATACATAGGGTTTTGTTAATTCTTGTATGTATATTTCAGTGACACTGATGACATTGTTCAATTTTGAAACCATTCTTTTTCAACTTACCCTATTATTTGCAATTGTTGTTGTTAAGTGCCATCGAATCATAGTGACCTTATAAACCAAAGACCATAGACTTTCCAGAGACAATCTATTTTGGAAATGGATGCCACTCCTGCTCCCAAGCTTGTTTAAATCTGGGAGCGCCACCAAGCACTGTCCATCATGGGTAACCATTATTGCATTTGACGCATCAGTGTCACAGTGTTTAGCATCATAGCAACCACAAATTATCTCCGTACAGCAATGCATAGAACAGTGCTATACAATTAAAACTAGGCCTGATGGCCACAGACTAAAATCACCCACCTTTGGCTTGGTAGCAAAACTTTCTAACCACTAGGCCAATAGAGCTCTATAACTCACAATTCTATGAACAACAACTGTAACCCTTTCCCCATCCTACGCCATCCTCACAATCCGACCATCATATCAATCCATCATGCTGAGGATCTTCTTTTCTTCTCTAACCTTCCACTTCTTTCAGCATGATGCCATTTCCCAAGGACTGTAATCTTAAACTGTTGGTGTTCTTGTTCTTGTTCTTGTTCTTGTTGCTGTTATGTGCCGTCGAATCTCTTGTGACTCATAGTGACCCTATATACAACAACCCTAAACCCTGCTCTATCCCTTGCCAATCTTATTGACTCTGACATGCCTATTGCCATTACCTCAGTGACAGGATCAACCCATCTCATTGAGCGTCTTCCTCTCCTGTGCTGTCCCTCCAGTATCCCAAGCATGACATCCCTCTCCAAGGACTGGTCCCTCCTTTCAACATTTCCAGAGGATGTCAGATGAAGCTTTGGAACCCTTGCCTCCAAGGAGCAACCTGGTTTCACCCTCTCTGGGATGAATTTGTTTATTCTCCTAGCAATCCATAGTATATTCAATACTCCTCTCCAGCACCACAGCTCAAAGGCATAAATTCTCCTTCTACCATCCCTAGTCATTGTCCAGCTTTCTGATGTATAACAAATAATTGCAAAGACTATGCATGGCCTGTTTCAGGAACACCTTAGTCTACAGATTGACATCATTGCTCCTCAGTACCTTGGAGAGGTCTCTGACAGCAGACCTTCCCAATGCAATTTGTCTTTTCATTTCCTGGCTGCTGGTATTGATTGGTGTTGGTTGTAGAGACAAGCAAACTGAAGCTGTCAACAATATCAATCTCTTCATCATCCATCATGATGCTACCATTAGGCCCAGTGGTGAGAATCTTTATTTTCTTGATATTGAGCTTCAATCCATATTGAAGGCTGTAGTCCTTGACCGTCCACAGCAAGTGCTTCAGGACCTCCTCAGTTTCAGCAAGCAAGGTTGTGTCATCTGCATAACACATATTGTTGATGAGTCTACCTCCAATCCTGATGCCACACTTCTCCTCATAGAGCCCAGACTCCCAGATAATCTGTTCTGCATATAGATTGAAAAGATAAGGAAATAGGACACATCCTTGACACACATCCTTCCCAATTTTGAATCATGCAGGGTTTCCTTGCTCTGTTCTGACGACTGCCTCCTGGTCCAGGCAAAATTTTTGCATAAACACAATCCAATCAAGTGTTCTGGGATTCCCATTCTTCTCAGAGTCAACCATAGTTTGTTGTGATCCACACAGTCAAATGCCTTTGCATAGTGAATGAAACACAGATACACATTTCTCTGGTACTCTCTGCTTTCAACCAAGATCCATCTGACATTCGCTATAATATCCCTAGTGCCACGGCCTCTTCGAAATCCAGCCTGCACTTCAGGGAGTTCTCTGTTGATGTTCACGTTGTTTTTGAATAATCTTCAGCAGAATCTTGCTTATGTGTGATATCAATGATATTGTTTGATAATTTTCTCATTCTGTTGGATTGCCTTTCTTTGGAATGGGAACAGATATAGATCTCTTCCAGTTAGTAGGCCAGGTGGTTGTCCTCCAGATTTCTTGGCACAGCTTGGTGAGCACATCCAGGGCAGCATCTGTTTGTTGAAATATGTCAGTTGGTATGCCATCAATTCCTGTGGCCTGTTTTTTGCCAGTTCTTTCAGAGAAACTTGAACTTCTTCCTTCTTCCCCACAGGCTCTTGCTTATACATTGTTTTATTAAATTCTCCTGTGTCCACCAATTCCTTTTGGTTCAATGACTCTGTATACTCTTTCCATCTTCTTTTAATGCTTCCTGGATCATCTAATATTCTGCCCAAAGCATCCTGAAGTATTGCAACTCAAGATTTGAATTTGTTCTTCAGTTCCTTCAGCCTAAGAAATACTGAACGAGTTCGGCCCTTTTGATTTTCTGATTTCAGCTCCTTGCACATTTCATTATAATACTTTACTTTGTCTTCCTGTGTTGCCCTCTGGCATCTTCTGTTCAACTCCTTATTATCTTGATTTCTTCCTTTTGCTTTGGCATCTTGGCACTCCAGTTTCTTCTGACATCCTTCTTGGTCTTTTCTTCCTCCTCTGTCTTTGTAATGACCTTTTGCATCCTTTCTGGATGATATTCTTGATATCCTCTCACAGCTCATTCAGTCTTCACTCATTAATATCCAAGGCCTCAAACCTGTTCCTGAGATGGTTTTGAAATTCCAGTGAGATAGAGTCAAGGTCAAATTTTGGTTTCTGTG
>NW_006399814.1:12357179-12364282 GCF_000299155.1 Elephantulus edwardii
CCTCAGTCCATACTGAAGACTGCAGTCCTTGACCCTCTGCAGTAAGTGCATGAGGTCCTCCTCAGTTTTGGCAAGCAGGGTTGTGTCATCTGCATAACGCAGATTGTTAATAGATCTTCCACCAATCCTGATGCCACACTTCTCCTCCTGGAGCCCAGCCTCTCAGATAATCTGCTCTGCATACAGGTTGAAAAGGTATGGAGATAGACACATCCCTGGCGTACACCCTTCCCAATTTTGAACCATGCAATGTTACACTGCTCTGTTCCACAATAAGTAGAAAATAATTTTACCTTCACAAGGATTATTATTTATTTTATTATTAAGAAAATAGATGAGAAGAGTAAAATTGTAGATTATAAAGTTCCAGAATTATGATAGTTCCAGAAACATTATAGTTGAACTACACAGGATGGGCAAGAAACTCCTCAGGACATATTCTGTTTAAATACTTAACAATGTGTCATTCCCTAGATCCTTTTTGGTTGTTGCTCTTAGGTACTACCAAGTCCAGTTATGACTCGTAGCATCCCTATGAACAACAGATCCAAACCCTGTCATATTTTGTCCCATTCTTTTGATCTCTAACACACTTAAACCCATTGCTATAGTCACTGCCACAGTTCTTGAGGGTCTTCCACTCTTTTACTGATCCTCCACTTTCCCAAGCATGATGTTTCTTTCCAATAGCTTCTCCTAACAACATGCCCAAAATGTGAGACAAAGCTTTGCCATCCTTGCTTCCAAGGAGTACTGTGGCTATATTTCCTCGCAGATACATCTGTTCTTTTGGCAGTCTCCTCGTACAGCCCAGTGTCTCAGATGATCTGTTCTGCATACAGATTGAAAAGGTATGGAGACATCCCTGACGGACCCCTTTCTTGATTTTGAACCATCGGGTGTCTCCCTCTCTGTTCTGACTACAGCCTCTTGGTCCAAGTATAGATTTTGCATTAGCATAATCGAATATTCTGGGATTCCCATTCTTCTCAGAGATGGTGCATCCTGAAATTTTTTCAGTGCCAACCAATTATTTTTGGCACAATGACTGTGTATCCCTTTCATCTTCTTTTCATGCTTCCTAGATCATTTAAGATTTTGTCCATAGCATCTATCAGTATTGCAACTTGAGACATGAATTAGATTTTCAGTTCCTTCTGATTGAGAAATGTTAAGCAAGCTCTTTTTATTTTCCAACTGAAGTTCTTTGCAAGTTCCATTATAATACTTTGCTTTGTCTTCTGGCTATTGAGTGCCCTCTGGTTGCTTGTGACTCATACTGAACCTATCTATGTACAACAGTTCTGAACACTGCCCTACCCTGAAGCCAGTGTCACTGTCTCTGACACACCTACCCACATTACCCCAGATAGAGTGTCAGTCCGTCTCACCCGGGGTCTTCCTCTCTTGTGCTGTTCCTCTACCATTCTGAGCATGATGTCCTTCTCCAATGACTGGCTCCTCCTGACCACATGCCCAAAGTATGTGAGCCAGAGCTTCAAAATTCTTGCCTCTAAGGAGCAACCTGGTTTCATCATCTGCAGGACAGACCTATTTGTTCTTGGCGGTCCATGGTGTGATGTTCAATGCTTTTGTCCAGCACCACAACTCAAAGGCATCAATTTTCCCCCTATCATTCTTAATCATTGTTCAACTCTGATGCATAGCAAGTAATTGTGAAGGCCGTGGCTTGGATCTGGCACACTCTAGTTTCCAGATTGACATTATTGCTTTTCAGCACTCTGTGGAGAGGTCCTTGAAAGCATATTTTCCTAATGCAATTTCTCTTTTGATTTACTAACTGCTAGTACTAACAGAGTTGATTGTAGAACCAAGCAAACTGAAATTGTGAATAATCTCAGTCTCCTCCATCTATCATGATGCTACCAATTGGCTCAAAGGTAAAAATCTTTGTCAGCACTTGATCTAGTTTTGACTGCTAATAATTGAGCTTCTCCAAGGATTCTTTCCATTTATATAGTCTGTCAAATTCCTGTGCAGTCCACCAGGTGAAGTCCACATGTAAAGTCACCTTCTGTAGTTTGTTTGGTATTTTTTAAAATTAATATGGAATGTTTCGTGATTTAACATGTAATCTTTACACAGGGGCCATGCTAATCTTCTATGTGTTGTTCCAATTTTAGTATATGTACTGCTGAAGTGAGCACTCATTTGTGTTTTTAAAAAGAATATTTGTGATGAATAAATCACTGAATGTACAAAATTCAATTGTTGAGCTCCAACCTCATTTCTGTCACTAAGACCATGTTCTCCAACAGCTATTCCTTCCTTATTGTTTCCAAATTTTGCATTCCAGTCACCAATTATTATAAATGAATCTTGATTGCATGTTTGGTCAATTTCTGCAAAAACTGGTAAAAAAAGAATCAGTCTCCTTCTTTATTTAAGAAGGCTTTAGTTGTATTAATAAGTGTTGTAATTATTGAGTATCATTGAGTCGGACCAACTCATAGTTGACTCTCAAACCAGTTTTTGGAGGCAGCAAATTGCATAGGAAGCTGCCCATCTTTCATCTGTGGAGCAGCTGATGGATTCAATCTGCATACCTCTAGGCTGGCAGCCCAATTCTCTATCACCAAACCACCAGAGCTCTCTATTAACAAGTAGATGTCAGATTTTATAATGCATCATAAAATGAATAACAGTTATATCTGATTATATGTTGTTGTGTTTTGTAGAGTTGGAAATGACTCTAGCTGACCCTCTGGCAGATTTTTTGTTTTGTTTTGTTTTTTAAGCTAATTCAACTCAGTGATTCTTTTCTTCTTCTTATTTTTTTATTATTATTCATTTTAATGAAAACTTACAGAGACTTTGAATTTCCATTCATTCGTTGATGCCATCTACAATATTACAATTTGAGGCTCAAAATCATTGTACAGTTCTTCCAGACTGAGAAATGCCTAGCATGTTCTTCCCTTTTGATTTTTATAAAGTGCAGATCGTTGTATATTTCGTTATAATATTTTATTCTGTCTTCTCAAGCTTACCTTTGAAATTTCTTCACCTCTCTTATCTCAGCAGTCCTTCTCCTTGTATTGGCTTCTTCTCATTCTAGTGAAACTACATTTTAGTAGTTTCTTACCTGTCTTTTTAATGACCTTTTACTTTCTTCATGGATGATGTCCTTCAAATCATTCAGTAACTCACCTGGCTTTTTGTCATTTTTGCACAATGTTTCCAATTCATGCTTGAAATTTATTTTAAATTTAGTTGACACACACTCAAAACCATGTTTTGGTTCGTATGGACTTGTGTTATTTGCCTTTAATTTCAGATTGAACTTGCAAATGTGTAGTTGAAAATCTGTTCTGTTGTCAGCCCCTGGCTTGGTTTTATTGCTGATTCCACAGATAAAATAAATCCAATTTCTGTGTAGTTTATCAAGGGAATCCCATGTATGTAGTCACCATTTATGGTTGTTTCTTTTTAAAAAAAGTATCTAAAATCAATAGAACGTTCATTTTATATATATATGTATAAAAGAAGGCTTTAGTTGCTGGTGTATATATTTGAATAAAAATCTTTTTGTTAGTACATGGTAAATTCAGTATTTTTACCAATATCACAATTCAGAGACATCATTTCTTTGGTCTTCCTTCCAGCTTTCAAATGCATAGTTGAAGTGATTGAAAATACTATGACTTGGATCAGGTGCACCCTTAAGCTGACACTCTTGCTCTTTAACACTTTCAAAAGATCTTTAGAACAGATTTTTCCAATGCAATATATTAATTTAATTTTTTGACTGATGCTACCGTGGATATTGATTGTGGATCCAGATAAAATGGAAATGTTGACAACTTCAATTATTTCTCCCTTTATCATGATGTTATTTATTGATCCAGTTGTGAGGATTTCTGTTTTCTTGATGTTGAGATGTAAACTACATTGATGACTGTGATCTTTGATCATCTTCAATAGATGCTTCAAGCTCTCTTTGTTCTCAGCAAGTTTATGTCATTTACATAACATTCCAATAATCATTCTAAAAGGTATAAACTGATATCTTTTTTTTTCTTTAAACTGATATCTTAATGTAGTTTTCCATGTCTATTTTGCTTGTATTATATCCTCAGATCTTGGCATAATGTCTGGCATACAGTAGATACTAAAAAATTGTGAAAATAAATGACTAATATAGTTTTCTTGATTTTAAAATAAAGAAGGTGTGTGATAGGGATATATTCTTTGTTCATGACTATTCAGTCTATGTGTTGAGCAAATAATTTGAGAACCTTGTTTGCTGAGAGGGAGGAGGACTTGAACCACTTGCTAAAGAAGATTGAAGATGATAGCATCAAGAAGACAAAAACTCTCACCGCTGTACTAATAAGCAACACTATGATGGGTGGAGAAAAGATTAAAATGAACAACTATTTCATCTTACTTGGATCCACAATCAACACCTTTGGTACTAGCAGTCAAGAAATCAAAAGATGTGTTGCATTGGGAAAGTTTGTTGTAAAGAACCTTTCCAAAGTACTAAGAAACAATGATGTCTGTTTAAAAACAAAGATCTCCTGATTTGGGCCATGGTCTTTCCAGTCATTTACTATGTATCTGAGATCTGGAAAATGAATATGGATGAAAGAAGAGTAATTGGTGTCTTTGAATTGTAGTGTTAGAGAAGAGTTCTGAATATCCTACAGACTGCCAAAAGAACAAATGGGTACATCTTGGAGAAAGTACAACTAGAGGCAAGAACAGGAAAGCTTAATCTTACATACTTTGGACATATTGTTAGGAAGGGTTATTCCTCAGAAAATTTCAGTGAAAAAGAGGGAGACCCTCAACCAGTTGGATTTACATGGTGACTACGGCAATGGACTCAAGTATATCATAGATGATGAAGATGGCACAGGTTAGGACAGGGTTCAGACCTGTTGTTATAGGGTTGCTCTGAGTTGTACTCTACTGGACAGCATCTAACAATATAGTTTCATAGCTTGCATCTTTAAGATAGTAATTTATAAAATTTCATTGAAAAATATTTTAAAGTTAAATTTGTTTATCATTTATAATGGACACAGAAGCAGAATAAGAGACAATCCTAGGGACTTATTGCAGTTGTACCCTGAGTACAATAGAACAAAATCCCACCC
This sequence comes from Elephantulus edwardii, assembly GCF_000299155.1. Classification (NCBI taxonomy): domain Eukaryota; kingdom Metazoa; phylum Chordata; class Mammalia; order Macroscelidea; family Macroscelididae; genus Elephantulus; species Elephantulus edwardii. Next base: position 12,362,306 of record NW_006399814.1, read on the forward strand.
AATCTTGCGCCATCTTCACAGTCTCTGCTGTGTTTACACCTGTTGTTGTAACCACTGTGCTGAATAGCCCTTTGAGGGTCTTCCTCTCTTGTATGGACCTTCCTTTAAAAAAAATATAAGATTTTAAATATCTAGCATTGATACATTCCCACTCACACCAAGTTACTCTTTAAGTGATGAGTACATATATTTGATACATTTTCAACGCTTGTTTTGCACAATGCATTGAAGCTATGACTTGAACACAATAGTTAAGCATATTGCCTTCATGGAGCTTACTGTCTAGTGAGGGTTTTAAACAAGCAGTTGACAACTAACTGTACAGCTTGACAAATGCTATGACAGGTGAGTGCAGAATGATGTGAAATAGATAATGCTGATATCTAAGCTGAGATCTAAGGAAATAATCTAAAGTGTGGGAAGTTGGAATGGTATCTGCAAATAGGGATGAGGGGAAAAAACTCTGCCATATGGAAAATCATACGATATATTATTCCGGAGATGAAAAGGCGAGGAAAAATGGAGTTGCTTTCATAGTTAAAAAAGTAATTTCTAGATATGTCTTGAAGTACAACATTGTGAGTGACAGGATTATATCCATACGCTTACAAGGAAGTCCAGTGAATACCACTATCATTCAGATATATGCACCAACAACCAGAGCTAAAAAAGAAGAAAGATGATTTCTATCAACTTTTATAGTCGGAGATAGATCGAACATGCAATCAAGATGCTTTGATAATAATAGGTGACTGGAATGCAAAAGTTGGGAACAGAGAAGAAGAATCAGTAGTTGGAAAACATGGACATGGTGAAAGAAATGAAGCTGGAGATAGAATGATTGAATTTTGCACAATCAATGACCTATTCATTGCAAATACATTTCATAAGAAACATAAGCGCAGGTTATACACATTGATTTCACCTCATGGTATGCATAGGAATCAAATTTATTATATCTGCGGAAAAAACCGCTGAAGAAGCTCAATATCAGTTGTGAAAAAAAGGCCAGGAGCTGATTGTGGAACAGACCACCAGCTACTCATATGCAAGTCCAAGCTGAAGCTAAGGAAAATTAAAAAGAATCCACAGGAACCAAAATATGACTTTGAGTTCATCCCACCTGAATTTCAGAACCATCTCAGGAAGAGGTTTGAGACCTTGAACACTAATGAGCGAAGACCAGATGAGTTGTGGGAGGATGTCAAATGTATCATCCAAGAAGAGTGCAAATGGTCATTACAAAGACAGAAGAGGAATAAAAGATCAAAATGGATGTCAGAAGAAACTCTGAAGATTGCACTGGAGTATAGAGAAGCCAAAGCACAAGGAAGAATTCAAGATACTAAAGAGCTAAATAGAAGATTCCAAAGGGCAGCACGGGATGACAAAGCAAAATATTACAATGAAATGTGCGAGGAGCTGGAGTCAGAAAATCAAAAGGACCGAACTCTCTCAGCATTTCTTAAGCTCAAGGAACTGAAGAACAAATTTAAACCTCGAGTTGCTATAATCAAGGATGCTTTAGGCATAATATTAAATGATCCAGGAAGTATTAAAAGAAGATGGAAAGAATATACTGAGTCACTGTATCAAAAGGAACTGGCAGACAAGAATTTAATGAAGTCACATACGAGCAAGAGCCTGTGGTGATGAAGGAAGAAGTTCAAGCTGCTTTGAAGGAAATAGCAAAAAATAAGACCCTAGGAATAGATGGTATACCAGTTGAGATATTTCAGCTAACAGATGCTGCCCTGGATGTGCTCACCAAGTTGTGTCAAGAAATCTCAGAACAACCACTTGGCCAACTGACTGGAAGAGATCTATATTTGTTCCCATTCCAAAGAAGAGTGACTCAGCAGAGTGTGGAAACTATAGAATGATATCATTGATTTCACATGCAAGCAAGATTCTACTGAAGATTATCCAAAAATGACTGGAACAGCACATCAGCAGAGAACTGCCAGAATCCAGGCT
>NW_006399814.1:12365372-12379104 GCF_000299155.1 Elephantulus edwardii
GGCACATAACAACAACAACATATGGAAAATGAATGTAATTGTTATAGATTAGAAAGAAGGCGTGAAAGCTATATACATCATTTTAAGGAGTTTTGAAATTGATCTGGTGGAGTAGGAAATTCTTAAAGGGTTTTAATCAAAGTGACATGATCACACATGTAATTTTAAAAGAGTACTGTGTCTCTTTGTATAAAAGGAATTAGAGGAGAGCAGAATGAAGATAGACATGTTGCTAGATGTGGATAGTGATCTTACTGAAAGAACTGAGGTAACCTGGGCCAGTGAAAGGAGTATAGAAACTGAAATAATGTGTGGACTAAATGAGTAAAATGCCTCAGATTTTGGCATGGACCGTGGGGTGAAATGTTGGTTCCATTCATAGTTAAGAACAAGTAATTTTGAGTGGGAAAAAAATTATGAGTTTGATTTTAGATTTTCTAAATTTTAAGGCCTTTCAGTCAGACCTGTGGGACTGGAATCCAGGAGAGACATATTATTTAAAGATAAAATGACATCACTATGCGGATAGTTTCTAAAAAGTTAGTAAGAGTATATGAGAAACAGAAAAGAAGAAAGCCAAACACCACAGCTCTCCATTTTTGGGACAGGTACAGAAAGAACTGTCAGGGAAAAAGAAGGAAACTGAGAAAGTTTGGAGTCTTAGAGGCTAAGAGAATTTTCATGGAAAACCAATTTTCTTTAGAAATTTTTACTCACAACTCAAAAAAGTAAGTAATAGAAAGTAAGGGAAAGTTCTTCAAGAATGGAGATGTGATTGGCAATTGGGAAGGTAGAGGGATGGTGCAAGAGAGGAACTGAGTCAGTGACTAGGGTAATGGGGGAGGTGTGTCAGAGACGACAAGGTTGGCTCAGGATAGAGCAGGGTTTGAGCTATTGTACATAGGGTCGCTATGAGTCGCAGGCAACTCCACAGCACATTACAACAAGTTACCATGTAGGAAATGGACTGAGCAGTGTTTGTTGGATGGAGCAATTGTGAAGTTGTTGATGACTTTGGCTAGGGCAGTGTAACAGAATAGCAGGGGCAGGAGACAGGTTGCATTATCTTGAGGAGTAAGTCCTCACAAAGGGAATGAAATAACAGGTAACGTTGGGAGGTTTAACTATGTAGGAATCAAGAGTGGGCAACAGCTGGAGTGGGACATGGGGTTAAGAAAAGTTTAATTTTAGTTCTTTTAAATACTCTAGATTACTTTTCATTATAAGAATGACATTTACCTTGTAAGCATTATGTCTATTTTAATGGCTTCATTTAATTTTGAGATGCTAAATTATGTATTTATATATTAATAATGAAACCTCATGTGGATATCTTCTGTTTGTTTTATAGATCATTCATCGTGATATAAAACCTGAGAATATTTTAGTATCCCAATCAGGAATTACTAAGCTCTGTGATTTTGGTTTTGCACGAACACTAGCTCCTGGGGACATTTATACGGACTACGTGGCCACACGCTGGTATAGAGCTCCAGAATTAGTATTAAAAGATACCACTTATGGAAAGTATGTTTATTTCAGAATCTTGTCTAGTCTTTCCTGACCATCTCTTTCTCTCTCTCTTTTTACCTCGGTGTTTCTGTTATCCCCAATACTGACACCCTTTTCTTTTTGCATGTTGGTTGAAGTAAACAAGAGAAATGCCTCTAGAGATAACCTCAGAGAATGACCCAATAGGCACCTTTGGCACTGGATACCACTGCTGCCATGCTTGTCCTCTGGGCCTCAGTGGCCCCAGCCATAGGGAACCAATGCAGAAATCTCTGAAGATCTGTCCAGATTGCTTTAAGCTGTGCCTCTCTTGGCTGAGATGCCTCCTCTCTATATCTAGAACATACTCACTATACTCACCCTTGCTCACACTCTCTACCCTACTCTCACTCTCCACACCGTACACACTCTCCGCCCTGTTCACACTGTTTAAACATATTTATATGTTCAAACATATAAATATGTTTTCTGTCTACTGTGAAAGAGAACTCTAATATAAAGACAATTAGTTCTACAGAAAATAAAGGGATAAAAGTGTACAACTAATTAAAAAAAATGGCAAAAGTGAAGCAATTTTCACAAGGGACAGTAGATGTTGATGTCTAAGAATATATTTGAGTCTCTGCTTTCAATTCTTTTGGGCACATATCTATGAGTGGAATTGCTAGGTCACTTGGTAGTTTTTGGTTTTGTTTTTTTTAATTTTAAAGGAATTACAATAATTGTTTTCTAAAGTGACTGTACCATTTTATATTTCCACCAACAATATATGAGTGTTCCAATTACTCCACCACTATTGAGAGTTTCAATTTTTCTGCATCTTCCTTCACTACTTCTTTTATTTTTAAAAAAATTCTCCTTTCCCCCCATTTGACCTTATCTGTTACATCTCTTAACTCTAATAATAGTCCCTACTATTATAGTCTTAATTTCTGAAGTGATTTATAATTTCTAATTTGTTACTGAAATTTGCCGCTCGAGTTTCTTGAATTCTCATTTTTGCTGTTCTCTCATGTCTTGTTTGGAAGAAGGAGTGGCATCCACTTCCTAAACAACATGCTTCTGAAGAAACAACGATAGTTATAGAAAGGTCTTTTGTTCACAGGGTCACTATGATTCATGCTTGACTCTCCAGCAATCAACAACAACAACAACAGCAACATGGCTTATAACATTTTCTTAGTATCTTTTAGTTCATTTTAAAATAGGTTATTAATGTCTCTATTATCTCATAGGAGTAGTCTGTGCTGTTTACAGGGATGTTATTCTACTCCTTGTTCTCTCCTTAAAATAATTTTGTGAGTACCAACAATTAACTTAGGGAGCTCTAGTGGCTTAGTGGTAAGGAATTGTTCTGCTCACTCAAAGGCACACACTTCAAATCCACCAGCGGGAGAAAGATGGTCAATCTCTTCCCGTACTGTTACCCTGGGTGTCTATTGTGCATCCAACTGAAATACAATCCTGGACAGTTTCAATCTTTTCTCTATTATGATAATAATCTTTGATCTTCTTCAGTAAGTGTTACATATTTAACTTTTTCCTCAAAAAGTTATTATACTGTAAACAATTTATATTTCTTCTAAATGCCAGGTTCTGTATCTGTCCACATTTTATTTAAAAAAAATGTATGTTGTTTTTCTCGTTAATAATATATACAGCAAAACATACAGACAATTGAGCCATTTTTCATTTCTACATGTACATTTCGGTGACATTGATTACATTCTTTAACTATTCCTACCTTTGCCTTCTGACTTGTTGATCCCTCATTAACGTAAATATACTGTTCACTTCTATTCCTATTTGAGAGAGCTCTGGTGACCTAGTGGTAAGAAGCTAACTATAATCCTGGAGGCATGTGGTTCATATCCACAAGCTGCTCTGTGGGAGAAGGATGGGCAATCTCTTCCCGTGTGAGTAACTGCTTCTGAAAACCTGTTGGAGGGTCAGCTATGGGCTGGTTTTGACTCTGTGGTACACAACAACAACAACAACAACAACAACAATAACTGTCCCTATCTAATCTTTAGAGTTACTGTTGTCACTCTCTTATTGTTAGATGCTGTCCAGTCAACTATGACTCACAGGAACCCTATGAATAACAGATCTGTACTTTGCTCTATCCTACACCTTATCTGCCACGCTCAAGTTACAGTCACTATGATAATCCATCTTGCTGAAGGTCCGCCTCTCTTTTGTTGACCTCCCACCTTTTCCAACATAATGTCTCTTTCCAGAGCCTAACACCTCCGAACAATATGCCCTAAGTATCTGAGATTTAAGTTTCACCTTCCTTGCCTCTATAGAATGGTTGATTGTACTTTTTCCAAAACAGATTTGTTTGTTCTTTTGGCAGGCTGTAGAATATCCAATACTCTTTGCCAGCACTGTAATTCAAAGACTTTGATTCTTTTTCAGTCTTCTTTAATTCATTGTCCATCTTTCAGATTCATAGGGAGCAACTGAAAATACTATGTCTTCTATCAGGCACTTTGTCTTTAAACTGATATTCTTGCTCTTTAGCACTTTGGAGAGCAAATTTCCCTAATGCAACACATCTATTGATTTCTTTACCGCTGTTACCCTGGGTGTTGATTGTGGATCCAACCAAAATAAAATTCTTGGCAGCTTCAGTCTTTTCTCTGTAACAAAGGCTATAGTCTTCTTCAGTAAATACTTTTAAGTCTTCGTCAATTTTTTGCAAGGAAGGTTATATCAAGGATTATCTGAAGAAGATGCCACAGTTTTCTTCATATAGTCCAGCTTCTTGATACATTTACATAAAGATTTAATAGATATGGGCAAAGGATAGATAGATATAGAAATATAGAGAGATATATACATACATTCATTTCATATATAAACATGTATAAGTGATTTTGAGAAACATTATAAAGAGATCTGAACTTGGAAACTATGAAACAGTTCAATTCTATCCTACAGGGTGTCTGTGGATTGGAATCTACTTGACAGCAATAAAAAAACTACTTAGAAATTTCTTTCTTAGGCTTTATTTTCAAAGTTTTAAAAAGACAAATATTTTATGTTGACTTTGTGTAAAAAATTGACTATTCTTATCTGTTTCAGACCTGTGGACATCTGGGCTGTGGGCTGTTTGATCATTGAGATGGCCACTGGAAATCCCTATCTCCCTAGCAGCTCTGATTTGGATTTACTCCATAAAATTGTTTTAAAAGTAGGTAGGTATTACTGAAATATTCTGTTACATGACTAAAATAAGTATGTTAGATTATTTATAATTGATTTTCAAATTTAGGTTTTCTTTATAAGAACATGAAAACACATTGTTTTGATAGATGACAGCAGATGGATGCCTTAGGCTGGTAAAGAAGTCAGAAAATTCTATTTTTGCAAATAATATTTTCTTTTCTGGGTACAAATAGTTAATGCCATATGTTATTGGTTAATGATTAGGGAAATAGTATAATAAGAACCTTCTTCATTTGCCTGAAAGTTATTTTAAATTTTGACTTCTACAAATTTTTGCCTCTATCTTGAAAAGAAGCTTTAAAAATAATAGAGATGAGTCACGTGGTCTTTTACCCACACTTAAAATAGAAAGAAGAACCTGAATAGGATAGAGGGTAAACACTCAACAGCTAACCGAAAGGTCAGTGGTTGGAGCTCACTGGTCTTCACAGAAGAAAGATGTAGCAGCCTGCTTCTGTAAAGATTTACAGACTTGGAAACCATAGGGAGCAGTTCTGTAGGTTCCCAATTAGTTGAAATTAACTTCATTATGGTGGGTTTGGCATTTTTATTTGGCGGAAGAATATAAAAAATACTTCTTTTTACCACATTAGGTAGCCTGATAGATGAACATCTAATTTGTCAATAAACTTGATGTTGTTGTTGTCATTATGTGCCATCCAGACACCTGTGACTCATAGTGACCCTAGGTACAACAGCCCTAAACCCTGCTCTATCCCTTGCCAATCTTATTGTCTCTGACACACCTATCCCCATTACCCCAGTCACTAAATCAGTCCATCTCATTGAGGGTCTTCCTCTTCTGCGCAGTCCCTCCACCCTCCATCGCGTGACATCCCTCTCCAAGGACTGATCCCTCCTTACAACATGTCCAAAGTATGTCAGACGAAGCTTCAGAATCCTTGACTCCAAGGGGCAGCCTGGCTTCACCCTCTGCAGGACGAACTTATTTGTTCTCCTAACAGTCCATGGTGTATTCAGAGATTAATTTATTTGATAATCTATTTTGTGATCCAAACATAGTGATGGTTAGCTATGAAAGATTAATTATTTGGTAATCTGTTTTGTGATCCAGACATAGTGTTGGTTAGCTATGCTCATGATATTTCAGTGGTTTGTTTTCTTTGTATTTTTGAATGAGAATCTTCAGGAGATCTTTGTGTGGTGGGAAATTATACATAAACATGTAATTGCAAAATAATTAGAACTATGATGATACTGTGGATTATAAAAATGACATCTAAATAAATATTTATATAAGATACAGTTCAAAGCCATAAAATAGTATATTTTTTCATTTTATCTTTAAAGTTCTGGTTATGAGATTAATGCTGAAAGGAACATAAGAGATATGAGAATCCATTCTCATTCGCATTTTAGAGATGAAGAAGTCAAGGCACAGAAAAATAAGACTTTTTGAATTTAAATTACTATTAATGGCAAAACTGGTGATAGAATTTAAGACTACCATTCCCCAAATAGTCCTTTTTAGTGGTAAGAAGCTGTGCTACAATACTGAAGGTACATGGTACAAATCCACTATTTCCTCCATGGGAGAAAGATGGGCAATCTGCTCCCCTGTAATTAATTGCTTCTGAAAATCTCCTGGAGGGTCAGCTATGGGTCGGTTCTGACTCAATGGTACACAACAACAACTAAAATTACTTTTTATCTTTCTTTCTCCTATGCAATACTTTATTTGCTAAGCAATTTTAATAATTTAACTTTTTTCAATAAGGCTTACTGATGAGCTATTGTTGCTGTTGTTGTTAAGTGCTTTCGAGTGAAGTATAACTCATAGTAAGCCTATGAGCAAAATATCTGAACCCTGTTCTATCCTGCACCATCCTCACATCTCCTGATACACAAGAGCCCATTGCAGGAATCACCATGTCAACCCACCTGGTTGATGGTCTTCCTCTCCTTTGGCAACCCTCCACCCTTTACAGCATCATGTCCCTTTCCAAGGAATAGACCTCTCCTCATAACATGTCCCCATAAAGTGTTTGAGGCAAAGCCTCATTCTTGCCTCCAAAGAGCATTCCAGCTACACCCTCTCCAAGATATATCTGTTTGTTCTTTTGGCTACCCATGGGATATTCAGTGCTCTTCTCCAATGCCACAGCTCAAAGGCATCAATTCCTCTGTCATCCTTCTTCATTGTCCAGCTCTCAGATACATAGCAAGTGGTTGTAAAGACTATGGCCTGAATCAGATGCACCTTTGTCTTCACACTGACATCATTACTTCTCAATAATTTGGAGAGGTCCCTAACTGCAGGTTTTTCCCAGTGCAGTGTGTCGCCTCATTTCCTGACTGCTGGTATGAAGAGTATTAATTATGGATCCAAGTAAGTTAAAGCTGTTTGCAGTTTCAATCTTTTCTCCATTTGTCATGATGTTGCCTATCAGTCCACTGGTAAGAATCTTTGTTTTATTGACATAGAAATGCAATCCATGACAAAGACTACATTCCTTGATCTTCTGCAACAAGCACTTCAAGTCATCCTCACTTTCAGCAGGCAAGGTTGTGTTATTTGTATAATGAAGGTAATTGATGAGTCTCCCTCCAATCCTGTGGCCATACTTCTCTTCATGGAGTCCAGCCTGTCAAATAATTTGCTCAGCATACAGATTGAATAGATAAGGCAAGAGAATACAACCCTGACACACACCTCCTTCTCAGTTTTAAACAATGCAGTGTTCCCATGCTCTGTTTGCATAACAGCTTACTGGTCCAGGTATTGGTTCTGCATAAGCACAATTATGTGCTCTGGGATTCCCATTCTTCTCAATGTCAGCCACAACTTATTATAACCCACACAGTCAAATGTCTTTGTATAATCAATAAAGAACAAATAGATATTCTTCTGGTATTCTTTACTTTCAGCTAGATTCATCTGACATCAACAATGATATCCCTGGTGCCATGGCCTCTTCTAAATTCTGCTTGAATTTCTGGCAGTTCCCTACCTATGTACTGTTTTAGCTGTTTTTGAATGATCATCAGCAGTATTTTGCTTGCATGTGATAGTAATGATATTGTTCAGTAGTTTCCACATTCAATTGGGTCACCTTTCTTGGGAATGGGAACAAATATGGACCTCTTCCAGTTCATTGGCCAGACAGCTGTCCTCCAATTTTCTGGAAAAGACTGGTATCCAAAGCTGAATCTGTTAATTGAAACAAGTCTGTTGGTATCTCATTGATTCTTGGGGCCTTATTTTTTGCCAATGTGTTCAATGCAGCTTCTGCTTCCTCCATTACCACTGGCTTCTACTGTTCATATGATACTTCCTGAAATTTTTGTATTTCAATCAGTTCTTTCTGGTATAGTGATTCCTTCCATCTTCTTTTGATACTTTTTGGATCTTTCAATATACTGCCCACCAATAGCATCTTTCAGTATTGCAACTCGAAGCTTAAATTTGCTTTTCTGTTCTCTCAGCTTTAGAAATGCAGAGGGAATTCTTTCCTTTCTATTCTTCAATTCCAGCTCTCTGCTCATTCATTATAATACTTTCCTTTGTGTCCCTAAGCTTCCCTTTGAAATCTTCTGTTCAACTCTATTGCTTCGGCATATTTTCTTTTTGTTTGGCTTCTCTATGCTCCAGTGCAATTTTTAGAGTCTCTACTGATAGCCATTTCAATTTTTTAATTCTCCTCTGTCTTTGTAATGACGTTGTGCTTCCTTAATGGATGCTATTTTTTACATCATCCCACAACTCATCTGGTCTTTGATCATTGGTGTTCAATGCCTCAAATCTATTTCTTAAGAAATTCAGATGGGGTAAAGCAGAGGAAGCTGAAACCTATGCTGGGTTTTCCTCTCAGTTTCCACCTACCGCTCCATTTAAGCCTAAACTTGAATTTATTTCCTGCTGGCCTAGCAACACTTTCACCATGGCCCTCAGCGCTGCAGATGTACAAAAACAGATTAAGCACATGATGGCTTTCATTGAACAAGAAGCCAATGAGAAGGCAGAAGAAATAGATGCAAAGGCAGAGGAAGAATTCAACATTGAGAAAGGCCATCTTGTGCAAACCCAAAGACTGAAGATTATGGAATATTATGAGAAGAAAGAAAAGCAGATTGAGCAGCAGAAGAAAATTCAAATGTCTAATTTGATGCATCAAGCAAGACTGAAAGTCCTCAGAGCAAGAGATGACCTTATCACAGACCTACTAAATGAAGCAAAACAGAGACTCAGCAAGGTGGTAAAAGATACAACCAGATACCAAGTGCTGCTGGATGGACTGGTCCTCCAGGGTTTGTACCAGTTGCTGGAGCCCCGAATGATTATTCGTTGCAGGAAACAGGATTTCCCTCTAGTAAAGGCTGCTGTGCAAAAAGCAATCCCTATGTACAAAATTGCCACCAAAAAAGATGTTGATGTCCAAATTGATCAGGAGACCTACTTGTCTGAGGACATAGCTGGTGGTGTTGAGATCTATAATGGAGATCATAAAATAAAGGTTTCCAACACCCTTGAAAGCCAGCTGGATCTCATAGCCTAGCAGATGATGCCAGAAGTACGGGGAGCTTTGTTTGGTGCTAATGCCAACAGGAAGTCTTTGGACTAACCGTCTTGGAGGTGGAATTTCTTCCAATCTTCCCTTTCCAGAATACGGAGGTTTCTGATATTTAAAGAAACAAGATTACCTGTGTAACCTCCTCTTTGCTGTTCTAATAGTGTCTGTATCCATCAGCGGAATACCCTTCTGTAGCTAATGCCCGTGGCCTAACTACTATCAGTAGCAGCACGTTTCACTTAAAATGATCAGGACAAAACCACTAGTTCATCTAAAATCAGCGCAGCTTTCCATTGGCTCTGCAGCATGCAGATGACGGGCCCAAACGGTGGGGCTTGAACATGACTGGGCTCTCCTCTTTTGCCACATACCTGGAGGATGACATCTGTGGTGGTCTTGCTGTCAGCTCTCTGCACTTTAGGTCTAAAACGCATGTAGGTCATGCCTTCCTTCCAGCTGTAGTAGCTTTACTATTCTCTAGTGGGCCTAACAGGTTTCCTCATCTGTAAATTGTGATTTAAAAGTCTAAACCATGAATATGCATTATTTATTAAAAGAAAGATTTATGTGGGAAAAAAATTCAGATGGAATTGATTCAAGATCATATCTTGCTTCCTGTGGACTTATTTTAATTTTCTTAAGCCTCAACTTGAACTTTCATATGAGTAATTGATGGGTGACCCACAGTCCACCCCTTGTCTAGCTTTGACTGCTGATATTGAGCTTCTTCAAAGATTTATTCCCACAAATTTAGCCAAGCTGATTTCTGTGCATCCTATCAGTTGAGATCCATGTGTATAGCCAAAGCATGTGTCTTTTAAAAAATGTATTTGCAATGAATAAATCATTGTAAATACAAAATTCATTCAATTTCCAGCCTTATTTCTATCACCACGCTCATATTTTCCAAATACTGTTCCTCCTTCACTGTTTCCCACTTTTGCATTACAGTCACCAATCATCATTAATGCATCTTGATTGCATGTTCAGTCAAATTCAGATTGCAAGAATTGATAAAAATTCTCAATTTCTTCCTCTTTTACTCCAGATGTAGGAGTGTATATTTGAGATTTGAGTAATAGTCACGTTAATGGGTCTTCCTTGTATGAGTGTGGATATTATCACCCACAACACTGCGTTTCAGGATAGAAGTTGAAATTGCCTTTTTGACTCTGAATGCAACATCATTTTTCTGTTTTTCATTCTCAGCATAGTATACCATATGGTTATCTGATTCAAAGTAGCCAAAGCTGGGCCATCTTATCTCACTAATGCCTAATAGGTCAATGTTCATGCATTCCATTTCACTTTTCTGTTCATTTTCTGTTTTCCAATATTGAAGCTACATACATCCCACATTCCAATTATTAAGCAATGTTTGTTACTGTTTTTCTTCATTTCAATTGACTTCCAGTCTGGGCTCTACCACTATAATACTATAATTTCATTCCTCTCGTGTTTATGGGATGTTCAAAGGCCTGTTATTTAAGAAGTAGATGGTCAATTCTGCTTCCTAGTCAGTTTCAATCAGGGATCTCTACCAAAGCCTGTCCTCCATACGTATCCCATATGGCATTTGACACACCAGTCACACAGCTTTTGGCATCACAGCAACTCCACCTTATTCCAGTATAGCAAACTGACAAGTGCTTAGAACAGTGTTCTCCCCAAACACAATTAACAAGAGACTTCCAGCCCACAGCTGATTGTTAAATAAATAAAAACAGCCAGTCAGCTTACACTAATTGTTAATGAAATTAAAAATGAACAGTTTACTTCTGACTTCAATTAAGCCAAAATAACCTACCCTCCAGAATCCAACTGCTTCACACAGGAGACTGCAAAACTGGAGAAAAGCACTCACTAGTAAACCAATTAGATACAAGGAAATGCATAAAATTTTGAATGTGCTTTTGTTATATGGTTGTGTCTGCTCTGAGTTGAAACCAATTCATAGCTGAGGCTCTAGTGGGTTTAAAAAAGCAAATGTTTTCACATGGCAGGAGATTTTCCATCATTCTCTTCCCAACAGCTGGTAGATTCAAACTGAATTCCTTCAGGATTGCAGCACAGCTTTTTACAATTAGGGCAACAGAGGTCCCGTTACCAAAGAGTATTATATTATTATGTCTTACACTTTGGAGAGAGACAATGAACTTGGTGGTTTTACTTTCTATATTCTATATATGCTATAATAGAATGGTGGAGAAATCCCGTTTTACTTTCTATATTCTATATATGCTATAATAGAATGGTGGAGAAATCCCCTTTTTAAAAATTACATGTTCAGATGACTCCTTATTCAACTTTAACATTTTAAAGGTCATAATCGTTATTCTCATCTCAGTTTCTAGTAAGTTAATGCAGATAACACAGCAATTTTATTATTTTTGTTATAGTCTAATTTACCTGTTTTCTTATATATATTTTTACAACACATTTTTTCCTAAAATATATTTCTTGTATTTTCAGGCAATTTGACACCTCACTTGCAGAATGTTTTTTCCAGGAGTCCCATTTTTGCTGGGGTGGTCCTTCCTCAAGTTCAACACCCAAAAAATGCAAGGAAAAAATACCCAAAGTTAAATGGATTTTTGGCAGATGTAGTTCATGTATGTTTCTTAATAGATTAATGTTTTCTTTCTGAAAATTTTTTTACAAATTATAATACAGAGGCTTTTTAAAATTTATACTAGTTTGTTTATAAAATTCAAATACATTGTTTTTCACACCAGATCCTTCCAATTTCCCTCATCCCCCCCCCAATCAAATTGTGCGACCCCATGATTTATCCTTCCCTACTGCATATCCTCATCCCTCTACTTCCAACCTCCCTCACCCCTTGGATCTTTAAAATACTCCTTCTACAATAATGGTTTTATACAATATTTTTCCTTGTGGGACTGAGTTAGTTCACTCAGCATAATGCTCTCCAGTCCTTTCCAAGATAAGCAATAATTTACAAAATCATGCTCCTGCGTGCTGGAGTACCATCATTTCTCAATCCATTCTATTATGGCTGAACATCTGGGCTGTTTCCATGTTTTGGCGATGGTGAATAACATTGCTATGAACATTGGTGTACAAGTCTCCTGTGTCTCAGTTCTCATTTTCTCAGAGTATATTCCAAGCAGTATAATAGTTGGGTCATATGGAATTTCTGTGTTCATCATTTTGAGGAAGTGCCAAACTGCCTTCCAGAATGGTTGTACCATTTTACAATCCCACCAACAATGTATAAGAGTTCCTATCTCGCTACATCCTCTCCAACATTTATTATTTGCTGTCCTGTTAAGTGAGGTGGTATCTCATTGTGGTTTTGATTTTCATCTCTCTAATTGCCAGTGATTTGGAATATTTAATCATGTGTCTGTTAGCCATTTGAATATCTTCCTCTGTGAAAATTCTTTCCATGTCTTTAGCCCATTTTGTAATTGGGTTATCAGTCTTTTTCTTGTGGAAGCCCAGGAATATTCTGTAAACTTTGGTTATGAGACTCTTGTCTTAGATGGTATTACCAAATGTGTATTCCTAGTTGGTAGATTCTCTTTTCACCCTATTGTAAAACGTTTTTGATGCACACAGGGATTTAATCTTTAAAAGGTCCCATTCATCAATTTTATCCTCTTCAGATTGGCATTTCTAACTGTATTTGGCAGTCTCTTTATACCGTAGACTAGGCCTTCTAAGCTTGATCCCAGTTTGTCTCTTGTGAACTTTTTGGTATGGGGCTTTACTCCCAGGTCTCTGATCCACCTTAAGTTGATTTTTACAAATGAGGTGAAAATAAGGATCCTGTTTCAGCTTTCTACAGGTGAAAGTCCAGCTTTAGCAGCACATTTTTTAAGAAGTTGTCATATCCTCAGATGATAGCTTTGATTACCTTGTTGAATATCCATTGACCATAGATGACAGAGTTTATTTCTGGGTTCTGAATTCTGTTCTATTGGTCTGTGTGCCTGTCATTGTACCAGCACCGTGTTGTTTTGGTTACTACTGCTATGTAGTAGGTTTTGAGGTCAGGGAGTGCTATACCTCCCACCTCACCTTTGTTTCTCACAACTGTTTTGCTTATTTGGGGTCTCTTACGTTTCTAAATAAATTTGACAATTTATCTTTTTATCTCCTTGAAAAATGAATGTGGTTGGGATTGCATTGAACAGGTAGATTGTTTTTTGTATGATTGTTATTTTCACAATATTGATTGAATCTTCATATCCTTGAACAGTGCACATTTTTCCATTTCTTTAGGTTTTTACTGTGTCTTGCAGAAATGCTGTGCAGTTTTCTTTGTATAGGTTTTTTTGTATCTCTAGTTAGATTCACTATCCAAGTATCTCAATTTGTGGTTGGCTATTGTAAATGGTATTGCTTTCTTGATTTCCTTCTCTGAGTTCTCTTTGTTACTGTAGAGGAATCCTACTGATTTTTGGATATTGATATTATATCTTGCC
>NW_006399814.1:12379469-12381173 GCF_000299155.1 Elephantulus edwardii
TATTCTGTAAACTTTGGTTATGAGACTCTTGTCTTAGATGGTATTACCAAATGTGTATTCCTAGTTGGTAGATTCTCTTTTCACCCTATTGTAAAACGTTTTTGATGCACACAGGGATTTAATCTTTAAAAGGTCCCATTCATCAATTTTATCCTCTTCAGATTGGCATTTCTAACTGTATTTGGCAGTCTCTTTATACCGTAGACTAGGCCTTCTAAGCTTGATCCCAGTTTGTCTCTTGTGAACTTTTTGGTATGGGGCTTTACTCCCAGGTCTCTGATCCACCTTAAGTTGATTTTTACAAATGAGGTGAAAATAAGGATCCTGTTTCAGCTTTCTACAGGTGAAAGTCCAGCTTTAGCAGCACATTTTTTAAGAAGTTGTCATATCCTCAGATGATAGCTTTGATTACCTTGTTGAATATCCATTGACCATAGATGACAGAGTTTATTTCTGGGTTCTGAATTCTGTTCTATTGGTCTGTGTGCCTGTCATTGTACCAGCACCGTGTTGTTTTGGTTACTACTGCTATGTAGTAGGTTTTGAGGTCAGGGAGTGCTATACCTCCCACCTCACCTTTGTTTCTCACAACTGTTTTGCTTATTTGGGGTCTCTTACGTTTCTAAATAAATTTGACAATTTATCTTTTTATCTCCTTGAAAAATGAATGTGGTTGGGATTGCATTGAACAGGTAGATTGTTTTTTGTATGATTGTTATTTTCACAATATTGATTGAATCTTCATATCCTTGAACAGTGCACATTTTTCCATTTCTTTAGGTTTTTACTGTGTCTTGCAGAAATGCTGTGCAGTTTTCTTTGTATAGGTTTTTTTGTATCTCTAGTTAGATTCACTATCCAAGTATCTCAATTTGTGGTTGGCTATTGTAAATGGTATTGCTTTCTTGATTTCCTTCTCTGAGTTCTCTTTGTTACTGTAGAGGAATCCTACTGATTTTTGGATATTGATATTATATCTTGCCGTTCTACTAAACTGGCCTACTAACTCCAACGTTTTGTTGTTGTTGTTGTTGTGTTGTTGAGTCTTTGGGATTTTCTGTGTCTACTATCATATCATCTGCATATAGCGACAATTAAATCATCTCTTTGCTTATCTGGATACCTTTTATTTCCTTATCTTGTTGTATTGCCCTAGCAAGCACTTCCAATACAATATTGAATAGAAGTGGTGGCAGTGGGCATCCTTGTCTGGTCCCTGTTGACAAGGAATAATCTTTTAGTCTTTCTCCACTGAGAATGATGTTGGCTCTTGGTTTTGCATATATACGTTTCACTATGTTGAGGAAATCCCCTTCTATTCCAGGTTTGCTCAGTGTCTATCATGAAGGGGTGTTGTATTTTGTCAAATGCCTTTTCTGCATCAATTGCTAAGATCATTCTTATTATTTACTTTGTTAATGTAGTGAATTACGTTGATTGTTTTTCTTATGTTCAACTATCCTTACATACCTGTTATGAATCCAACTTGGTCATGGTGAGTTTGTTGTTTTTTTTTTTAATGTGCTTTTGTATTCTGTTAGTATGGTTTTGTTAAAGATGACTGCAGCCTTCAATATAGATTGAGGCTCAATATCAAGAAAACAAAAATTCTCACCACTGGACCAATTGGCAGCATCAGGATGGATGGTGAAGAGATTGAGATTGTTCAGAGCTTTAGTCTGCTTGGCTCCACAGTCAACACTC
>NW_006399814.1:12384920-12386176 GCF_000299155.1 Elephantulus edwardii
CATCCTGATGCTGCCAATTGGTCCAGTGGTGAGAATTTTTGTCTTCTTGACATTGAGCCTCAATCCATATTGAAGGCTGCAGTCCTTGACCCTCATTAGCAAGCATTTCAGGTCCTCCTGAGTTTGAGCAAGCAGGGTTGTGTTATCTGCATAATGCAGATTGTTGGTAGATCTTCCTCCAATCCTGATGCCATACTTCTCCTCATAGAGCCTAGTCTCCTGGACAATCTGTTCTGCATACAGGTTGAAATGGTATGGAAATAGGACACATCCCTGGTGTACACCCTTCCCAATTTTGAACCGTGCAGTGTTTCCTTGCTCTGATCTGACGACTGCCTCTTGGTCCAAGTGTAGATTTCTCATTAGCATGATCAAGTGTTCTGGGATTCTCATTCTTCTCAGAGTCAGCCACAGTTTGTTATGGTCCATACAGTCAAACACCTTTGCATAATCAGTGAAACACAGATATACATTCTTCTAGTATTCCTGCTTTCAGCTAAAATCCATCTACCATCAGCTGCAATATCACTAGTACCACGACCCCTTCTAATCCCAGCCTGGGCTTCTGGCAGTTCTCTGCTGATGTGCTGTTCCAGTCATTTTTGGTTAATCTTCAGTAGAATCTTGCTTGCATGTGAAATCAATGATATTGTTCTGTAGTTTCCACACTCTGTTGGGTCACCCTTCTTTGGAATGGGAACAAATATAGATCTCTTCCAGTCAGTTGGCCAAGTGGTTGTTCCCCAGATTTCTTTGTATAATTTCAATGCTCTTGAATTTGTTTTAGCTTGCCGTGTATCCTAATATATGATTAATTCTGGAGAATGTACCATATGCACTTGAGAAGAAAATGAATTGAGTTTTATTTGAGTGTAGTATCCTGAATACATCCACAAGGTCAAGTTGGCTGATTGTATAGTTTAGATCTTCTGCATTTTGAGTGTTGTTTTTTTTGGGGTTTTTTTTTAGTTGACCTATTCTTTGCTAATAGTGGTATGTTGAAATCTCCTACCAATATTGTAGTCTTGTCTATTCTTCAACTCTTTTAACTGCTATCTTATGTATTTTGCAGATCTATTATTTGGTGCATAAATGCTGACCAAGGTTATGTTTTCTTGTTCTATTGTGCCTTTAAATCAGTACGTAATGTCCTTTCTTGTCTTTGATGATGGTTTTCATTCTGAATCCTATTTTATCAGAGATTAGTATTGCCACTCTTGCTTTTTGGGGGTTGCCATTTGCTTGGCATTTTTTTT
>NW_006399814.1:12386751-12407527 GCF_000299155.1 Elephantulus edwardii
AGGTAACTCTTTGTTTTTCCCATGCTTTTAGAATTCTGTCCTTATCATTTAATTTGGAGAATTTGACTATGATATGACTTAATGTTTTTCTTTTTGGGTCTTGTCTATTTGATGTTCTCTGTGCTTCTTGAATGTGGATTTTCCCATTCTTCAAAATACCTGGGAAGTTTCTTTCTAGTACTTCTTCCACAATCTTCTCAGTGATTTCCCTATCTCCCCTCTTCAGGAATTCCAGTCATATGTATGTTATTCCATTTGATGTTATCCAACATGATTCTAATGTTTTCTTCATTTTCTTAATGTCTCCTGTCTGATTTTTCTTCTACTATGTTTCTGGTGAGGCTCTTGTCTTACAGCTCACTGACACTCTGTTCTGTTCCATCTCTTCAGTTCTACTATTTTGTTCTACCAGTATGTTGGAACTCTGCCATTTTGGTCTTAATAGTCTGGATTGCATTTTCATGCTTTTCAGTTATTCCTAGTTCTGTGTTGGCTGTACCTCTCTGTCTTGTGATGATTTTTTAAGCTTTTGTACCTCTTTATATATTCTATCAATTCTTTCTTCTATCTTTTGCATTTTCCTCCATAGTTGTTCAATTTGCTCCTCATTGGTATATTTCTTCTGGACAGATGTTTCCTCTGGAAGTGACTTCTCAAGGTGTCCTGGTCCTCCCGTCTACCTGAGCTTAAGAGGTCCCATGTGGTCAAGCTAGACAGCGGTTTTTCCCCCCCAAATTACCTTAATGACAGAGTAGGAAACCTGTTGTTCCTTCTGGAAGTGGCTTCTCACCTGGCTCAGGGTGTCCCAGTCCTCCCTTCTGCTTGAGTTTATAGAGTCTGCGTGGTCAGGCTAGTTATTTGACTGACTGATCCATGGCTACTGATGACGCATGGTGGCTTATAATATAGTTTTAAAATATTACTGTAAAAAATTAATGAAATATTAAAAAACTATTTATGTCATCTATTATAAGTTACAATACTTCCTTCTAAAAATTACTTTCAGTTGCACTTGCCATTGAGTCATTTTTCAGCCATGTGACTTCATGTGTGTCAGAAAAGAGCTGTGCTCCATAGAGTTGACCAAAGCTTATGTTTTGGAAGTAAATTATCATACCTCCCCACACAGTAAGGTGCCTTTGGTTGGGTTTGGTTGGGTTTGGTTGGGTTTGAATCTCTAGCCTTTGAATTATTAGCTGGGATTACTAATGCATTATATGCATTAACTCTTTGTACTTCCCAGAGACTCCCAAATTTAACAAAAAAAGAAACTAAAATTCAGAGACTTTTAGAATTGAAAACCCTTTAAGATAGTCATGTCTGATTTTTTTTGTTTACCACAATTTAGTGATTTTTAGGAATAAATGGGAAAATTATAAAGATTATTGCAAAATTAGCAACTCAAGAAGTTGGTCTATATAAAGAAAAGCATGCCATAAGAATTGGAGGAAGACAATACTTAGATGACACAGCCATGCTTGTGGAATGTGAAGAGGATTTTAAATGCTCCTTGATGATGATTAAAGACGATAACTTTCATTGTAAATTACACTTCAACATAAAAGAAAGCAAAAATCTTCACACTATGCCTATAAATAACATCATGTTAAATGGAGATAAGATTGATGTTGCTGAGCATTTGACTTGGGTCAACAATCAGAGCTCATCAAATGAGCAGTCAAGAAATCAAACAATGTATTGTGTCGGGAAAATATGCTGCAAAAAAACTCCTTTAAAGTGTCTAAAACCAAAGCTAGTACTTTGAGGATTATGGCATATCATAGTATTTTCCCTTGCCTCATATAGCTGGCAATGAATAAGAAAGACTGGAGAAGAACTGATACCTTTGAAATGTTGTGTTGATAAAGAATAATGAATATACCATAGAATGCCAGAAGAATTAACAAATTTGTTTTTTAATAATGTAGCCAGAAGACTCCTTGGGATTGATGATGATGAGACTTCATCTCACATGCTTTGCGCATGTTATTAAGAGGGGCCAGTTGAAGAGACATAAAGCTGGTTAAAGTAGAGGGTAAATGAAAAAGAGAAAAACTCTAGTAGAGATGGCTTGACAACAGTGACTGCACCAATGAGCTCAAACATAGCAATGATTGTGGATTGCACAGGATGAAACCATTTTATTCTGTTGGATATAGGATAAATATGAACCAGAACCAACCTGATGGCACCTAATAGCAATATTAGCAACATGAATTTGTTATGTTTATTGACACCCAGTCTACTCAGACAAGGGAGCTCTGGTGACTTAGTGGACAAGGAGTTGTGCTGTTACCCTAAAGGTGCCTGGTTCACATCCACCAGCTTCCCCACAGAAGAAAGATGCACAATCTCCTCCTGTGCAATTATAACCTCTGAAAACCCACTAGAGAGTCAGCTATGAGTAAGTTACAATTCCAAGGCATAGCAATAAAAATTCAGACTAAGGGTCCACCCTTTGCAATATAGTACCCTAAAGAATTTCTGAGACATTCATCATCAATACAGTCAAGTCAGAACCAACTTATAGGTGACCCTCCAGTAGGTTTTCAGAGGCTGTAAATCCCATGGGAAGAGATGCCCATCTTTCTACCAAGGAACAGCTAGTGATTTTGAACTGCCTGCCCTTGGGCTGGCAAGACTAAACCTTACCCAATTAAGCAACCAGAGCTCCATGTAAGACGTTGATATGTACTATCATATTGGAACCAATTCATAGTTGATCTTCCAGTGGATTTCCAGAGGTGGTGAATCACATGGGATAAGATTGCTCATCTTTGTCCCTCAGACACTTCTAGATTCAAACCAATACCTTCACGCTGGCAGTGCAACTGCTTACCACTAGGCCACCAGGCTCACTGTAAGGTGGTACTTCTGGTAAGTGCTGTCAAGTCTTGTACAACTCATAGAGTGATTATGAACAGCATATCTATCTGAACCCAAACATAACCTGTACCATCTGCAAAATCTCTGACATACTTGAGCCCATTACTGAAGTCACTGTGTTAATCCACTTGGTTAAGAATCTTCATCTCTTTTCACCAACCCTCAATCTTTCCAAGTGTAATGTAATGTCCCTCTCCAAGGAATACTCTCTCCTAGAAACATGCCCCAAGTATGTGAGACAAAATTTTGTTCTCTTTCCCTCCAAGGAATACTCTGACTGCACCCTCTCTAAGACATATCTGATTGTTCCTTTAGCAGTGCATGGGATATTGAGTTCTCTTCTCCAACACCACAGCTCAAAGGCATCAACTCTTTTCCTGTCATCTTTATTTATTATCCCCTCTCTCAGCTGTCTAGCAAGTGACTGAAAAAATCATGTTCTCAATCAGGTGCCACTTAGTCCTCAAACTAACATCATTGCTTCTCAGTAATTAGGAGAGGTCCCTGACTGCGAATTTCCCAATTCAATATGTATCTTGCTCTCCAGACTGCTGGTACCAAGGGTGTGGTTTATGAATCCAAGTAAGATGAAGTAATTGACAATCTCAAACATCTATCATGATGTTGCCTATTGGTCCAGTGGTGACAATCTTAGTTTTCTTGATGTTGAGATGCAATCCACATTGAAGGTTGTAGTCTTTAATCCTCTGCAACAAGCACACCAACGCCTCCTCACTTGCCTCCTCACTTTCAGAAAACAAGTTTGTGTCATCTGCATACCATGGGTGTAAGGCATTAAGTAGGTACAATTTGTTATTCAGCAAGACAATGCCATGATTCACCTTAAGTATGAACAAAACAAAATAGTTATTGTTGTTATATGTAATTGAACCAACTATAGTCAGGTTGGTGTTGTTATATGCCATTGAGTTGCCTTTGACTCACAGCAATCCTATGCACAATAGCTCTGAACTCTGCTCTATCCTGAGTCAATCTCACAGTCTCACAATCACGTTCAGATGAGTCTCCAATATATCTACCTGCATTACCCCAGTTACTGTGTCAATTCATCTCATCCAGGGTCTTGCTCTCTTGTATTGTTCCTCCACTTGTCCAAGCATGATGTCCTTCTCCAAGGACTGGTCCTTCCTGGAAACATGTCCAAAGTATGTGAGATGGAGCTTCAAAATCCTTGCCTCTAAGGAGCAACCTGTTTTCAGCCTCTCCAAGACAGACCTGTTTGTTCTCTTGGTGGTCCATGATACATGTTCAACACTCTTCTCCAGTTCCAAAACTCAAATGCATTAATTTTTCTGTCATTGTCCAGCTCTCTGATGCGTACCAAGTAATTGCAAATACATGAATTGCCCATGGCCTGAATTACGTGCACTTTAGTCTCTAGCCTGACATCATTGCCCTCCTTTACTCTAGAAAGGTCCCTGATAGAAGACTTTCCCAATGCAATTCATCTTTTGATTTTCTGACTGTTGGTGCCAAGAGTATTGATTGTGGAACTGTTGCTGTTGTCATGTGCCACTGAGTCGCCTGTGACTAATAATGACCCTATGTACACCAGCCCTAAACTCTGCTCTATCCTGTGCCAATCTCACTGTTTCCTAGCCCACTGATACACCTACCCCCATTACCCCAGCCACTGAATCAATCCATCTCACTAAGGGTCTTCCTCTCTTTCGCTGTCCCTCCACCATCCCAAGCATGACGTCTTTCTCCAAGGGCTGGTCCCTCCTTGCAACATGTCCAAAGTATGTCAGATGAAGCTTCAGAATCCTTACCTCCAAGGAGCAAGCAGCCTGGTTTAACCCTCTCTAGGATGAACCTGTTCATTTTCTTAGCAGTCCACGGTATATTCTGTATTCTTCTTCAACACCACAGCCCAAAGATATCAATTCTCCTTCTATCATCCCTGGTCATTGTCCAGCTTCTGACATATAGCAAGTGATTGCAAAGACCATGTCCTGTATCAAGCACACCTTAGTCTCCACAGTGACATAATTGCTCTTCAGTAGTTTGGAGAGGTCTTTAACAGCAGAATTTCCCATCACAATACATCTTTTCGCTTGTGTATTATATTAGTGACATTGTTCATTAATGTCCACACTCTGTTGGATCACCTTTTTTTATTTTCTACTTGTTTATTTACAAAATTCTAATATATTTTTTCAAGAATCACCTTTTCTTGCAATAGGAATAAATACAGATTTATTAAAACCTGCTGGGGGACAAGCTATGAGTCAGTTCTAACTCAACAGCACACAACAACAACAACAAGCAAATGAGAGAAATACAGAACAAAGTTTCACATTTCATGGAATTCAGCATTTCTAGAGCCTTGGAGACTGAATGAATTCCTGAAACTGTAGCCCTTAGATAGTCTTTAAATATTAAGCTTTAAACCAAAAATATCCTCTTAAAATAAACTTAAAACAACAATTAACTGGTAAAAAAAATCTTTCTGGAACATTTTACTCTTTTAACATCTGTCTGGATAAAAAGTGGATGACAACAATTCCACAGGATAGCATATGATCAAGAATGATAATAAAGAAGTTTAAGCTGCTCTAAATGAATTGGCAAAAACAATGCCCCAGAAATTGAAGGTATACCGATTGATGTATTCCAACAAGCAGACTCAATGGCAGATGACAAAAACAACAACTTCTTCATCACTTTCTTTCACTGTCTGTTTTTCTTTTTGGCAGAGAGTGAAAGGAATTTTTTTTTAATCTACTGAAGTACTCAAAGTAGAAAGCAGAAAAATACTTTTCCAAAATCTTCCACAAAGATTTCAGGTTTGAGTATTTGTTATATTGTCTGATGCTGTAGAAAGAGCACTAATTAGGAATCAGGAAAGTTAGTAAATGTGAATAAAAGTTCTAGTTTGCCAAGTCCCTCATTATACTTATTATAATTATATAGGTATATATAAAACAGAACTATTTATCAGCGATTTTCTACCTCACAAAACTGAGACAAGGTTCAAAAATTTCTAATACTGTGGAAACATGCTGACACCTCTGTTTTGACTAACATCATTTAACTTGTAATAATGTAATTGCAAATTTCTTGGAAAAAAACAAGCCAGAATTACAGTTCAGGAATGCCTAAGATTTAATTCCATCTTTTTTTTATTTATTTACTATTTCATTATTTTTTCGTGTGTACCGTCAAATCAGATCTGACAGGTACAGGAGGAGATTGTTCCTCCTTCTCCAGCAGAGCTTCTGGTGGATTTGAACTGTGCACCTCTGAGCTTGCTAATTCCGTCTTTTTAAGACCACTTTTAGGCAACTACTTACTTCTTTGGGGAGCTCTGCTGGCTTAGTGGTTGCACTGCCAACGCAAAGGCCTACAGTTCAAATCCACCAACTCTGTGGAGAAAGATGGGCAATCTCCTACCATGCAACTATCTCTGAAAACCTGTTGGATTGTCAGCTATGGGTTGGTTCCAACTTGACAGTACACCACAGAAACAATGTGCTTTTTCATTTGTCAGATACTTTTGATGTCTAGAGTACTGAAGCTCCATTAAGAGTTCACTTAACTTTAGAATCTATTTCCTTTTTTAGGCTTGTTTGCAAATTGAACCTGCTGAGAGGATATCTGCTAGTGATCTTTTGCAGCATGAATATTTCACTAGAGATGGATTTGTTGAAAAGTAAGGACTATGAGTTCATACAGATTTTTTTAGTATTTGTATTAGAAGATTTTGCTAACATGAGAAATTACTACATGGGCTAATGTTACACATCATTAAAAATCATTTTAACAAAAACTGGATATCAGGTACTGACTACACACACATATGGTATACCTATAGGTGTCACTTTGAAGATTCTAATAATAAAAGTAATAATTTCTAACATTTATTACTTGTTGATCATATCCTAGGCAATGTACTGAACTTTACATTACAAAATATCATCAGTTATCATTAAGAAGATATAAGAACATAAACAAATCAGATATGAGAATATAAAAGCAATATTTTAATTTTTTTATTCCCATTTAGATTTTATACTCAGAATGGTCTAATTTTCCTTTTTTAAAAAAAATAGATTCTCTTAAGGAGATCTGATGATATAATCGATTAAATGTTGGGCTGTTAACCTAATTAGTGGTCATCAGTTCAAAGACATCAGCAACTCAATGAGAGAATGAAGTGGTAGTCTTCAGTTAATATTTATAGCCTTGGAAACCCAATAGAGCTTCTCTATCAGTCTGGATCACCTCAAAGACAGTGAGTTTTCTGTAGTTTCTCTACAACAGGCTGTTCCTTGGAGGCAAGGATTTCAAGACTCTCTCTCACATATTTTGAGCATATTGCCAGGAGAGACCTGTCTTTGGAGAAGGAGATCATGCTTGGAAGGGTAGAGGAACAGTGCAAAAGAGGAAGACCCTGAATGAGATGGACTGGCACAGTAACGGGTAACGATGGTAGGAGTGTTAGAGACAGTGAGATTGGCTCAGGATAGAGCAGGTTTCAGACCTATTGTGCATAGAGTTTCTGTGAGCCATAGTCGACTCAACAGCACATAACAACAACAGCAACATGACCAGAATACTTGAGAGGAAGCTTGGACTTCTAATTGAATGGTTGGCAATTCAAGCTCACTAGCCACTCTGGAAGAAAATGAAGCAATCTGTTCTCATAGATGTATAACCTTGAAAATTCTATGGGCACTTCTGTTGTGTCCTTTATATAAGGCTCCTGTGAGTCAGAACAGACTTAAGAAGAGAAGGTTTAGTGTTTAGCTGTAGATTCTCTGATCTGTAAGTCTCTAGATAAAGAATCTAAACCTAGTCATTTTGTCAAATGATGGCAGCTTACATGAGACTGTAGTGATGAAACCTATACCAACCGTACTGGTCACCCACAGTGGACAGATTTCAGTGGAGCTTCCAAATTAAGGCAGACTAGGAAGAAGAGCTTGGCAATCGACGTGTAAAAAATTGGTCCATAAAAATCTTATAAACACAACATATTCATGTCTGAAATATTGTGAGAAAATGAGCACCTCAGGTTAGAAGGCACTCAGAATATGACTAGGAGAAGAACTGCCTTCTTTAAGTATGGTCCACCTTAATGCTATGGATGGAGTAGATTTGGTAGCTTCATTTAATGATGTGTCATGCACAATTCAAAATGAGGTGAAATCGTTACAAATATTAGTTAAAAATCAGATTGTAGAATGAATAAAATATAAATGCAGAAAAAGTATAAGTAAAAAATGAAATGGAATGTGTACATATTTATATCCTAGGCATTATAAACTGAAATTTGTTGTTGGGTGCCATCAAGTACAACTCATAACAACACTGTGAACAACAGATCTGAACCCTCTCCTATCCTGTGCCATCTTCATCATTTCTGACATATTTGAGCCAGTTACTACAGTCATCGTGTCAGTCCACAGAGGAAGACGTTTCAAGGTTCTTCTTCTCTTTTTCCAATCCCCTACCTTTCCAAGCATGATGTCCCTTTTCAAATAATACTCTCTCCTAATGACACTCCCAATGTATGTGAGATGAAGCTTTGTCATCTATGCCTGCATGGAGCACTCGGGCTGCACTTTCTACAAGCCATAGCTGTTTGTTCTTTATTTTATGTTTGTTCTTTTAATAGTCTGTAGGCCACTAAGTACTCTTCTCCAACACCATGAATCAGTGGGATCAATTCTCCTTCTATCATCTTTATTCATTGTCTAGCTTTCTTATTAATTGAAAATGATGGAAAAGACCATGGCCTGAATCAGGCACTCATTAGTTTTCAAACCGACACCATTGCTCCTCAATAATTTGAAAAGGTCTCTGACTGTAGACTTTCCCAAAGCAATGTTGTTGTTGTTGTTGTTGTTGTTATGTGGCGTCGAGTCGCCTGCGACTCATAGCGACCCTATGTACAACAGCCCTAAACTCCACTCTGTCCTGTGCCAATCGCACTGTCTCTGACACTCCCATCCCAATTATCCCAGTCACGGAATCAATCCACGTCATAGAGGGCCTTCCTCTCCTGCGCTGTCCCTCCACCCTCCCAAGCATGATGTCCCTCTCTAAGTACCGGTCTCTCCTCACATGTCCAAAGTAAGTTAGATGGAGCCTCAGAATCCTTGCCTCCAAGGAGCCACCCGGTTTAACCCCTTCCAGGACAAATCTGTTTGTTTTCCTAGCAGTCCATGTAGGGACAACACTGACACTAAAGTTAACTCCACAATAAGGGATATACCTTTAACTTGCTGGTCTGTCTAATACTTCTCTAAATCTGAACATTCACATTGAGACAGACTAGGAAGAAGGATTGGCCATCCACTTCTTCCTTCTTCCTTCCCAAAGCAATAGATCTCCTAATCTGACTGCTGGTACCAAGGGTGTTGATTGTGAATCCAATCTTTTATCTAGCTATCATGATGTTGCCTATCAGGTGAGAGTTTTTATTTTCTTGATGTTGAGATGTAATCTATATTGAAGGTTGTTTGATTTTCTGCAGCAAGCACTTCAAGTCTTCCACACTTTCCGCAAGTAAGGTTGTATCATGCAGATTATTGATAAGCCTTCCTCCAATCTTGATATTGAATTCTTCTTCCTTTCCATATTGCTTCCTCTGATCCTAATACCACAAGTCCAGTTTCTCAAATGGTTTGCTCAGCATACAGATTGAATAGGTATAGAGAAAGTATACAATGCCGACACACACCTTTCTTAATTTAAAACCATGCAGCATTCCCTTGTATTTCGTGGAAACCAAACTCTCAATTTCTTCATCTTTTACTTTAATAGTTGATGTATATATTTGAATAACAGATATGTTTTTGTATAAGTACATAAGAATAACAGGTATTTCTTGTATAAGTGTGGAGATTATCCTTTCACTGACAGCACTGTACTTCATGATAGATCTTGTAATACTCTTTTCATTATGAACATAACACCATTCCTCTTCATTTTCTCATTTCTGACATAGTACATCCTATGATTGTCTCTAAAAATAGTAAATAGCAGTCCATCTGAGCCATTAATGCCTTAGATGTTGATATTTATTTGTTCAAATTTTATTTTTTACAACTTCCAATTTTCCTACTTTATATATTCGACTTCATATATTCATATTTTTTATAATTATATATTCTGCCTTCCAATTATTAATGGATATTTGTAGCTATTCTTCTTTTGAATCTTGCCATATCAACAAATGAAGGTCCTTCACTGAATTAAAGCTTTTTCCCCTCCACATCATGAAGGTAGACTCTATTTTGAAGAGTCAGCTCTTCTCCAGTGGCATTTTTAATGCCTTCCAACTTTAGAGGTTTATCATCTTGAATTATATCTATCCAACAGTGTTTTTACAATTATTGATAGGGTTTTTGAAGGTCTGTTATTTAAGAAGTGGATGGCTAGCCCTGCTTCTATGAGAAAGAACATAGCATCAAGGGTGAGGAAAGACTCATCAACATCCTGTGCTGTGCAGATGAAATAGCCTTGCTTGAGAAAAATAAAGAAGGCTTGAATAATTTACTGATGAAACACCAAGATAACATTCCACTCAATATGAATTACATCTTAATTTAAAGAAAACAAAAATCCTTGTAACTGGACTGCTAAGCAACATAATAAGTGGAGAGAGGACTGAAGCTGTCAAGAATTTAATTTTATGTGAATTCGCAGTTGACGTCCATGAAAAACAGCAGTCAAGGAATCAAAGATACTGGCATATTGCTTTTGACAAATCTACTGTGAAAGATCTCTTTAGGCATAAAAGAGCAAAGATGTCACTTTGAGATGGAAAATGTGCTTTACCCAAGCTACAGTATTTTTCGATCACCTCATATGCATGCAAAAGCTAAACAGTGAGTGAGAACAACTGAAAAAGAGAGTTTTTGAACTATGATGTTAGCAAAGAATATTGAATAGATCATAGTATTTAAAAAAACAACATTAGCAAAGAATATTGACTAGTAGATCATACTACTCAAAATAACAAACTTCTGATAGGTAGGCAGAATGCTCCTTGGAAGTAAGGATAGTGAGATTTTGTTTTATGTGCTTTGAACTTGTCATTAGAAAGGACCCATCTCTGGATAAGGATTTTATGTTAGATAAAAAATAAAAGAAAGTAAAGAAGACTTACTGCCTTTGGATTATGGTATTGGAAATGAATACATGGCAAAATAATAAATATATTTTGGAAAAAAGTATAGCCAGAATGCTACTTAAAAAAAACTATGGTGAAACTTCATCTCATGTATAATAGATATATTATTATAAGGAGGGACTTCTCCCTGGATAAGATGTCATGCTAAGTAAAAAACAGGGTCAAGGGAAAGGAGAAGACCCTCAGTGAGATGAATTGAGGCAGTGGCTGCAACAGTGCCAAGTACCAGCAATGTTTTGTTCTGCTGTAAACAGGGTAACTGTGAGTCAGAAGTGGCTTGGTAGTAACAACAGAAACTATAATTAGCACTCACTGACAAAATGGTTTTATTCTGTGTTGTAATACCTGTTTTCTTTCTCACAAAAGTGTAAGCTCCCAGAATATAGGGATCATGCTTCTTAACAAACCTTTTGTGTCTCACACTATGACATGCTCATTATACAGTTTGCATTGACAAGTTAGATTCATTAAACTTAGGTAATTTAGATTCAGTGGCATCAGGATTGGAGGAAGATTCATTAACAGCCTGCATTTTGCAGATGCCACAACCTTGCTTGCTGAAAGCAAGGAGGACCTGAAACACTTCTGCAGAAGATCAAGGGATTGCAGCCTTCAATATGTATTACATCTCAGCATCAAAAGACAAAAATCCACACCACTGGATCAATAAGTAACAGTTTGATTGTGTTTATGCAAAACCTACACTTGGACCAGGAGGCAGTTGTCAGAACAGAGTAAGGAGATATTGCATGGTTCAATATCAGGGTGTATTCCAGGGATGTATTCTGTCTCCATATCTTTTCAATCTATACGCAGAACAGGTCATCCAGGAGGCTGGTTTATATGAAGAGGACTGTGGCATCAGGATTGGAGGAAGACTCATCAACAACCTGCATTACTCAGATGACACACACTTGTTTGCTGGAACTGAGAAGGACCTGAAGTCCTTGGTGCAGAAGATCGAGGACTGCAGCCTTCAATATAGATTTAATCTCAAAGATTCTCACCACTAGGCTGATTGGGAGCATTATGACAGATGGTGAAGAGATTGTTATTGTTAACAGCTTTGGTTTGCTTGTCTCCACAATCAGCACTCTTGGTACCAGCAACCAGAAAATCAAGAGACAAATTGCATTGGGAAAGCTGGCTGTCAGGGACCTCTCCACGGTACTGAAGAGTAATGACATCAGTCTGGAGACTAAGATGTGCCTAATCCAGACCATAGTCTTTGCATTTGATTGCAAAGTACTGGACAATGACTTGGGATGATAGAAAGAGAATTGATGCCTTTGAGCTGTGGTGCTGGAGAAGAGTGTCGGACTGCCAGGAGAACTAACAGGTTCGTCCTAGAGAGGGTGAAGCCAAGCTATTCCTTGGAGGCAAGAATTCTGAGGCTTCGTCTGACATACTTTGGGCATGTTTCAGGGAGGTACCGGTCCTTGGAGAGGGACATCATGCTTGGAGGAGTGGAGGGACAGAGAAAAAGAAGGAGGTCATCGATGAGATGGATTGATATAGTGACTGGGGTGATGAGAGTAGGTATATCAAAGACAGTAAATTTGGCACAGAATAGAGCAGGTTTCGTACATACGGTTGCTATGAATTGCAAGCAACTTGACAGCACATAGCAACAACAACAACAATAGATGGAGAACAGATTTAAATTGTCAATAATTTTATTATACTTGGATCCAGACCAACACACTTGGTACTAGAAGTCAGGCAATCAGGAGACATACTGCACTGGGAATTTCTGTATTAGGGACTTGTCCAAAGTACTGAAGAGCAATAATGTCAGTTCAAAGACCAAGGTGTATCTGATTCAAGCCGTTTTCTTTTCAATCACCTGCATCTGAGAACTGGACAATGAATAAAGATGACAGAAGAAGAATTGATGACTTTGAGTTGTGGTGTTGGAGAAGAGTACTATATATCTCCCATGGACACCCAAAAGAACATACAGATATGTCTTGAAGAAACTGCAGCCAGAGTATTCCTTAGAGACAAGAATAGGGAAGCTTCCTCAAATCCTTTGGACATGCTATTAAGAGGGTTTATTCCTTGGAAAGGTGGAAGATTAGTATAAGAGAGGAAAATCTTCAACAAGATGAGTTAACCTAACCCTAACCCTCAATGGGTTCAAATCAAGTATGTCACAGATGATAAGGGTGGCGTAGGGTAGGAGATGATACAAATCTGTTGATCATAGGATTATTATGAGTGACACTTGACTCAGAATCACCTAACAATAACAACAATCAGTCATATTTCTAAGAAAACATCACTTCCTGTTTGATCTTCTAAAGAATCAATAAGTTTTAACTAATTGCAAAATCATTCATCTGGCCTTCAAGTGTAAAGGTAAGAAATTTGGAGATGGACCTCAATTAAAAATGTGATGACATTATCATTGTTGTTGTTATTGTTATGTGCCATCGAGTTGCTTGCGACTCATAGCGACCCTATGTACAACAGCTCTAAACTCTGCTCTGTCCTGTGCCAATCTCATTGTCTCCGACACACTCATCCTGATTGCCCCAGTCACCGAATCAATCCACCTCCCAGAGGGCCTTCTCCTCCTGCGCCTGCCCTCCACCCTTCCAAGCATGATGTCCTTCTCCAAGGACCAGTCTCTCCTTACAACATGACCAAAGTATGTCAGACGAAGCCTCAGAATCCAACAGAGTGTGGAAACTATAGAACAAATCATTAACTTAACATGCAAGCAAGATTCTGCTGAAGATTATCCAAAAACGTCTGGAACAACACATCAGCAGAGAACTGCCAGAAGTCCAGGCTGGCTTTAGAAGGGGTCATGGTACTAGGGATACTGTAGCTAATGTTAGATGGATCTTGGCAGAAAGCAGGGAGTACCAGGGGAATGTCTATCTGTGCTTCATTGATTATGCAAAGGCATTTGACTGTGTGGACCATAACAAACTGTGGCTGTCTCTGAGAAGAAGGGAATCCCAGAACACTTGATCGTGCTAATGCAAAACCTATACTTGGACCAAGAGGCAGTCATTAGAACAGAGCAAGGAAACACTGCATGGTTCAAAATTGGGAAGGGTGTACGCCAGGGATGTGTCCTGTCTCCATACCTTTTCAACCTGTATGCAGAGCAGATTATCCAAGAGGCTGGGCTCTATGAGGAGAAATGGGGCATCAGGATTGGTGGAAGATCTATCAACAATCTGCTTTATGCAGATGACACAACCCTGCTTGCTGAAACTGAGGAGGACCTGAAGTGCTTGCTACTGAGGGTCAAGGACTGCAGCCTTCAATATGGATTGAGGCTCAATGTCAAGAAGACAAAGATTCTCACCACTGGACCAATTGGCAGCATCAGGATGGATGGTGAAGAGACTGAAATTGTTCACAGCTTTAGTCTGCTTGGCTCCACAATCAACACTCTTGGCACCAGCAGCTAGGAAATTAAAAGATGTATTGCGATGGGAAAGTCTGCTGTTAGGGACCTCTCTAAAGTTCTGAAGAGCAACGGTGTGTCTCTGGAGACTAAGGTACGTCTGGTACAGGCCATGGTGTTTGCTATCACTTGTGCATCAGAGAGCTGGACAATGACCAGGGAGCATAGAAGGAGAATTGATGCTTTTGAGCTTTGGTGTTGGAGAAGAGTGTTGAGGGTACCATAGACTGCTAAGAAAACAAAGAGATTCATCCTGGAGAGGGCTAAATCAAGCTGCTCCTTGGAGGCAAGGATTCTGAGGCTTCATCTGACATTATCATTGGGTGTGGAAAAGTCCAGGAATTGTCATTAGAAACAAAACAAGAAGGAAATGTCTAAAAGAGTAACCACAACTTTTTCTCTAACACAAAAAATGAGAAGATATGTTGAAAAGTGCCCTTGATAAAAAGTGTAATTTTTTAAAATGCTGCTCTTATTCATTCTACGTATACTAAATTGGCTTTTTTTTGTATTTAGATATTAAGATTTTACTTTTATGGAGCAAAAGTATATTGAGTTCAAATTACAGGAGCCTCAGTAAAACATGTAGAGAAAGACCTTTCCTTTGGTAAAAAGTCTCTGGTCTCCTGCAATTAGAAAGCTTTAACTGGTGTGTTTCATGTTTCATGTTTAGTTAACTAATCACAGTGATTCCTTTTTTACTGCCTCACACTCACTGTTACTAAGTATGTTCTCTATACAATATTGGCAAGAGTTGTTTTTTAAAATTTTGAACCCTGTAAAATTGTTTTCTGTGGATCTCTGGTGGCTTAGTGGTAAAACATTGTGCTGCCAACCGATTGGCATGTGGTTTGAATCTACTAATTATTCATGGAAGAAAGATGTGATATGTCTTCTCCCATGTGATCAAATGTATCTGAAAACCCACTGGAGGGTCAACCATTAATTCTGACTCAGAGGCATATAACAAAAATAATTTTAAATAAAAATAAAGAAAACAAGAAAAAACCTTCCCTTCAATATGGATATATTTAGTTACATTTTCTATGAAAATATTTCTGTAGAGTAAGATTTCAAAACGTAATAGTTCATCTTTTAAATGTTATTACTTTAAACAACCACCAAAAGAACAAAGTAGCCTGGATCTTTTTTAGATTTTTACTTGTGATTTGAATGAAAGCTTATAAAACAAATTCGTTTTTCATATTTAGCTTAGTGGTAAGGAGTTGCACTGTCAGCCCATAGCCATGAAGTTCAAATCGACCAGCTGCTCTGTGGAAGAAGGAATATTCTTCATGCCATTTACTGCCTCTGAAAACCCACCAGAAGGTCATCTATAAGTTGGTCCTGACTCCACAGTACATAACAACAGCAAAACAATGAAATCACATTTCTCCACATATCCATTCATCTTTCCTCTCTAATCTTTCCTGTCTTCTGGGCTTTATCATTGGACAAATGCTATTCTTTTGACCTTAAACGGTTGGTTATTGCCTCCTGATGCTATTGTTTCCCTTGTAGAACTGTCTGTTGTTTGTTAGGGTTCGCTCTTCTAGCCCAAAGGCCACATCTCTCTGGTGACTTGAATCCATCAGCAGCTTCTAGGAGAAAGATGGGAAATCTCCTCTTTTGCAGTTTATACCCTTGGAAACCTTAGGTGGGTCAGCCATGAATTGGCTCCAATTTGATGGCGGTGAGTTCTTGTTTGGCTGAAAGCTGAGCCACAGAGATGAGCTTTGTTCAAAGTTCAAAGAAAGAGGTACTATGGGCAATAGTCTTGGAGGTTCCCTCAATCTCTGTTGGACGAGGGAGTTTAGCTCTTTTTATTGTTTTTTAGTTTTGTATTGTTATTTAGTTTTTAGTTTTCTGTCCAGGACCCACTACTGTGATCCTTTTGGAGTGAGAAACAGTGACAGCTGGGCACCATCTAGTTCTTCTGGTCTCAGGATCATGGAAGTTGAAGTCTGCATGGTTTGTTAGTCTTTTGGACTAATTGTTTCCGTAAAGTTTTGGTTTTCTTTCTTTCTTTCTTCTAAACAGACAGAGACTAGTCTACTTTCAAGCTTTCACTCATAATGGCCTGAATAGTTCTTAAGAAGAATAGCATATTTGTCAGAATGGAAGAAGTAAAGTTCACATTACTAAAAAGGAATCTTATTCTCATAAGTCTATTTTGTAAGTTTTATTACATTTCCATGGTAAAATATTGGAAGATATAGCTTTACCAAGAAGCAATTTGGATGAGATCAATATTGTGACATCTCTGGGGCATGTATTATGTGGTGATTTATTTATGCTGCAACTGAAATGTAAATTAATTGATCAAATGGCTCATTAAAGAGAAATTATCTAAGTAAAAAGCTTACTGGTTACTGTTTTTTTGTTTATTAGGTTCATACCAGAACTGAAAGCTAAATTACTGCAAGAAGCAAAGATCAATTCATTCATAAAGCCAAAAGATAATTCCAAAGAAAATGAACTTATAAAAGATGAAAGAAAAAGAATTTATAGCAATACTCTGCTAAATAGTTCTGGGTTTGGAAAGGTAAAAAAGACTTCAGTTCTCTTTCAAGTTTAACTTTATTATAGTAGCAAAATAACTGTTTCCTTTGCTAAGATTTTGGGTGAATTTATTCTAGGAAATAGAAAAAGATAAAAAATCCAAGGAGATAAAAGTCAGAGTTATTAAAGTGAAAGGAGGAAAAGGAGATAACCTGGAACCAAAAAAGTTAGATTATGAAGCCGGACATTGTCAGCAAGATGTAACTGAAAATGTTCACACACCATCTCAAGATGCAAAACCTGTAATCACTGAACCACCAAGACCTATCAGTCCCAGCATCAGTTCTAATGGCATGAAAGAAAATCTACATGCTGGAGGTTGTACGACAATGCCGCCCATTAACCTAACAAGCAATAATTTTATGGCTGTAAATACCAACTCAAATCTTACTTATTCCAATACAAGGTGAGTTGTAATGGAGAAGAGGTATTATGAAGCAGACCTATGTAAGGTATGCAAGTGTTCCCTTATAGTGGTTTTTTGAAGAATCTATTTAATAATTTCTATATATAAACCTAACTTGAATATGTATTTAAAGTATAATAATATAAAGGGCCTTTTGTAGGGTAGTTCTCACGAATACCAGAAAAGAACCCAATTTTTCCTGACTAGTCAGTTCTGACTCAGTGGCAA
This sequence comes from Elephantulus edwardii, assembly GCF_000299155.1. Lineage (NCBI taxonomy): Eukaryota > Metazoa > Chordata > Mammalia > Macroscelidea > Macroscelididae > Elephantulus > Elephantulus edwardii. Next base: position 12,404,428 of record NW_006399814.1, read on the forward strand.
AGGATGACAACAATATATGTTGTTGTTGTTGTTGTTATGTGCCGTCGAGTCGCTTGCGACTCATAGCAACCCTATGTACAACAGCCCTGAACTGTTCTATTACTGATGTGCCTTAAAATGGTAAAATAAACTGTACTCCTATATCATAGGCAACTCTTAAATGGAAAAAAGAAGTTGAAAATAATCTTTCACAGCCAAATCATTTAATCAACTCAATGATACCTGTGTTGTTTGTTTATTATAAATTTACTTCAGTATTTCAGCTGACATGGGTTCAGTTCCCAATGCATCTCAGTGTAAGCACCATTTGTTTTTCAACTGAGACTTTCATGTTGTTATCTTGTGGAACCGTTTACAGTGGATTTTCTAAGCTAAGACAGACGAGAAAGAAAGGCCTGGTGAACTGCTTCTGAAAATGTTGTTGTTGTTGTTATGTGCTGTCGAGTCGTTTGCGACTCATAGCGACCCTATGTACAACAGCCCTAAACCCTTCTCTGTCCTGTGCCAATCGCACTGCCTCTGACACACCCATCCCGATTACCCCAGTCACTGAATCAACTCATCTCATAGAGGTTCTTCCCCTCTTGCGCCGTCCCTCCACCCTCGCAAGCATGATGTCCCTCTCCAAGGACCTGTCCCTCCTTGCAACATGCCCAAAGTATGTCAGACGAAGCCCCAGAATCCTTGCCTCCAAGGAGTAGCCTGGTTTAACCCTCTCCAGGATGAATCTGTTTTCTTGGCAGTCCATGGAACGTTCAATACTCTTCTCCAGCACCACAGCTCAAAGGCATCAATTTTCCTTCTGTCCTCCCTAGTCATTGTCCAACTCTCTGATGCATAACAAATGATTGCAAAGACCATGGCCTGTATCAGGCGCACCTTAGTCTCCAGAGAGACACCATGAGGTCCCTAACAGCAGACTTTCCCATCGCAATACGTTTTTTGATTTCCTGACTGCTACTGCCAAGAGTGTTGACCGTGGAAGCCGAGCAAACTGAAGCTGTGAACAATCTCAATCTCTTCACCATCCATCCTGATGCTACCAATTGGTCCAGTGGTGAGAATCTTTGTCTTCTTGACATTGAGCCTCAGTCCATACTGAAGGCTGCAGTCCTTGACCCTCTGCAGCAAGTGCATGAGGTCCTCCTCAGTTTCAGCAAGTAGGGTTGTGTCATCTGCATAACACAGATTGCTAACAGATCTTCCACCAATCCTGACGCCACAATTCTCCTCATAGAGCCCAGCCTCCCAGATGATCTGTTCTGCATACAGATTGAAAAGGTATGGAGACAGGACACATCCCTGGCATACACCCTTCCCAATTTTGAACCATGCATGTTACCCTGCTCTGTTCTGACTACTGCCTCTTGGTCCAAGTATAGGTTTCACATTAGCACAATTAAATGTTCTGGGATTCCCATTCTTCTCAGAGTCAGCCACAGTTTGTTAAGATCCACACAGTCAAACGCCTTTGCATAATCAATGAAACACAGATAGATATTCTTCTGGTATTCCCTGCTTTCAGCTAAGATCCATCTAACATCAGCTACACTATCCCTAGTACCACGACCCTTCTAAACCCAGCCTGGACTTCCGGCAATTCTCTGCTGATGTGCTGTTCCAGTCGTTTTTGGATAATCTTCAGTAGAATCTTGCTTGCATGTGAAATCAATGATAGTGTTCTGTAGTTTCCACACTCTGTTGGGTCGCCCATCTTTGGAATGGGAACAAATATAGATTTCTTCCAGTCAGTTGGCCAGGTGGTTGTTCTCCAGATTTCTTGGCACAACTTGGCTTGGTGAGCACATCCAGGGCAGCATCTGTTAGCTGAAATACTTCAATTGGTATACCATCTACTCCTGGGGCCTTATTTTTTGCTATTTCCTTTAAAGAAGCTTGAACTTCTTCCTTCATCACTATCGGCTCTTGCCCATATGTTATTTCATTAAATTCTTCTGTATCTGCCAATTCCTTTTGATATAATGACTCAGTATATGCCTTCCATCTTCTTTTAATACTTCCTGGATAATTTAATATTCTGCCTAAAGCATCCTTGATTATAGCAACTCTAGGTTTGAATTTGTTCTTCAGTTCCTTGAGCTTAAGAAATGTTGACAACTCAAGGATTGTCAGATCCAAGATGGCAGCGGAGGCAGAGACAGCATGGTGAGCTGCGGGAGCAGCGAACCACTTAAAGCAGGGCCATTATGGCCTCCTACAGACTTCAGCTTATTGATAATTGAACACTTAAACAGTTGATGACTGGACCTCAGTGAAGATTGAGGCTCAACAACAGGAATTCAAGGATTCCCAAGGAGGAATGGGATGGATGCTGGGCACTGGTCCTCCTCAAGACCACTGGAACTCAAGATCACTGCAACTCCAGGTTACCACAGTACAGCATATTGACAGAAGAGTGCTGTGCCACTTAGAAGAATGTTCCTCCAGAATATAATAACAACCGACTTTTAAGCACAAAGGCCCTCCCGGAGGTCTTATTGAGTCTAAACAAGAGGCTTAAACAAAACAAAAACCAAAACAAACCATAAAAAATAGAGTATTTTGTTGTTTTTATGTGCCGTTGAGTTGCCTGCAATGTATTGTGACCCTATCTACAGCAGCTCTGCAGTGAAGCTGTCTTATTGATTTGGGAATTGGATGCCTGGGTACAGTGAAGCCACCACACTCCCACAAGGTGGACTTGTTCTGGAGAGAATTCTTTGAGCCAGGATGGCCACAGTGGGGGAAGCAGGCACCCACCAGCTGCTCGCACAAGAGGGGCCGCACAGCCTGTGAGCGCCCATGCGGTGGGGTGGGGGGGCGCGCCCCCAACGGCCGCCTGTGCTGAGGGGGGCTGCGTGCCCCCCGCTGGCCACCCGCGCTGGGGGGGCACATGCCCCGCTGGCCGCCTGCATAGGAGGTGGGGGATGGGATGCATGCCTGCCATCTGCAGGTTTGGGTTTCCTTGGACAGGCCAAAGAAGACGATTACCTATACAATGGATTGCTGAAAGTCACTGCAAGTCTGATGACCTTAACAGTGGCAGCATGCACAAGAGGACTGACATCCTAAATGCACCACATATTTTGTTCTGTTGAAT